>NW_025228141.1:170210-170777 GCF_018294505.1 Triticum aestivum | reverse complement strand
TCATTTTTTTAAACTTATTACAACTCCAGACTTTTTTGCGTTCCGTATGCACGATTCAAAGCGATGTGATCAATTTTCAAAGCTTTCTCACATCATTTGCTATTTTTAGTCATTTACCGATTTGTTTAGAGAGCTAAATGACCGTGAAATTGAAAATCACTACAAAATGAACTCTGAAAATGTCAAAACTTGGCATGGTATCATCATTTCACCCACATAGCATGTGCAAAAGAGTAGAGAGGGTTACGGGAAAAACTGGACGCACTTCGTGTACAAACTGGACAATCTCTTTCGGAGTATCAGGGTTTCAGACGAGAACTCATGTGTTATATGGGCACTTCATTTTTTAAAACTTATTACAACTCCAGACTTTTTTTGCGTTCCGTACGCACCATTCAAGGTGACGTCATCAATTTTGAACACTTTCTGACATCATTTGCTATTTTTCAGTCTTTTACCGATTTGTTTAGAGAGCTAAATGACCGTGAAATTGAAAATCACTACAAAATGAACTCTGAAAATGTCGAAACTTGGCATGGTATGATCATTTCACCCACATAGCATGTG
>NW_025228141.1:169338-169859 GCF_018294505.1 Triticum aestivum | reverse complement strand
TGTACAAACTGGACAATCTCTTTCGGAGTATCAGGGTTTCGGACGAGAACTCATATGTTACACTGGCACTTCATTTTTTTAAACTTATTACAACTCCAGACTTTTTTTGCGTTCCGTACGCACCATTCAAGGTGACGTCATCAATTTTCAACACTTTCTGACATCATTTGCTATTTTTCAGTCATTTACCGATTTGTTTAGAGAGCTAAATGACCGTGAAATTGAAAATCACTACAAAATGAACTCCGAAAATGTCGAAACTTGGCATGGTATGATCATTTCACCCACATAGCATGTGCAAAAGAGTAGAGAGGGTTACGGCAAAAACTGGATGCACTTCGTGTACAAACTGGACAATCTCTTTCGTAGTATCAAGGTTTGAGACGAGAACTCATGTGTTACATGGGCACTTCATTTTTTAAACTTATTTCAACTCCAGACTTTTTTGCGTTTCGTATGCACCATTCAAAGCGACGACATCAATTTTCAAAACTTTCTGACATCATTTGCTATTTTTTAGT
>NW_025228141.1:166328-168242 GCF_018294505.1 Triticum aestivum | reverse complement strand
TTTACCGATTTGTTTAGAGAGCTAAATGACCGTGAAATTGAAAATCACTACAAAATGAACTCTGAAAATGTCAAAACTTGGCATGGTATCATCATTTCACCCACATAGCATGTGCAAAAGAGTAGAGAGGGTTACGGCAAAAACTGGACGCACTTCGTGTACAAACTGGACAATCTCTTTCGGAGTATCAGGGTTTCGGACGAGAACTCATATGTTACACTTGCACTTCATTTTTTTAAACTTATTACAACTCCAGACTTTTTTTGCGTTCCGTACGCACCATTCAAGGCGACGTAATCAATTTTCAACACTTTCTGACATCATTTGCTATTTTTCAGTCATTTACCGATTTGTTTAGAGAGCTAAATGACCGTGAAATTGAAAATCACTACAAAATGAACTCTAAAAATGTCAAAACTAGGCATGGTATCATCATTTCACCCACATAGCATGTGCAAAAGAGTAGAGAGGGTTACGGCAAAAACTGGACGCACTTCGTGTACAAACTGGACAATCTCTTTCGGAGTATCGGGGTTTCGGACGAGAACTCATCTGTAACACTGGCACATCATTTTTTTAAACTTATTACAACTCCAGACTTTTTTTCGTTCCGTACACACCATTCAAAGCGACGTCATCAATTTTCAAAACTTTCTGACATCATTTGCTATTTTTTATTCATTTACCGATTTTTTTAGAGAGCTAAATGACCGTGAAATTGAAAATCACTACAAAATGAACTCTGAAAATGTCAAAACTTGGCATGGTATCATCATTTGACCCACATAGCATGTGCAAAAGAGTAGAGAGGGTTACGGCAAAAACTGGACGCACTTCGTGTACAAACTGGACAATCTCTTTCGGAGTATCAGGGTTTCAGACGAGAACTCATCTGTTACATGGGCACTTCATTTTTTAAACTTATTTCAACTCCAGACTTTTTTGCGTTTCGTATGCACCATTCAAAGCGACGTCATCAATTTTCAAAACGTTCTGACATCATTTGCTATTTTTTAGTCATTTACCGATTTGTTCAGAGAGCTAAATGACCGTGAAATTGAAAATCACTACAAAATGAACTCTGAAAATGTCAAAACTTGGCATGGTATCATCATTTGACCCACATAGCATGTGCAAAAGAGTAGAGAGGGTTACGGCAAAAACTGGACGCACTTCGTGTACAAACTGGACAATCTCTTTCGGAGGATCAGGGTTTCAGACGAGAACTCATCTGTTACATGGGCACTTCATTTTTTAAAACTTATTACAACACCAGACTTTTTTTGCGTTCCGTACGCACCATTCAAGGCGACGTCATCAATTTTCAACACTTTCTGATATCATTTGCTATTTTTCAGTCTTTTACCGATTTGTTTAGAGAGCTAAATGACCGTGAAATTGAAAATCACTACAAAATGAACTCTGAAAATGTCGAAACTTGGCATGGTATGATCATTTCACCCACATAGCATGTGCAAAAGAGTAGAGAGGGTTACGGCAAAAACTGGATGCACTTCGTGTACAAACTGGACAATCTCTTTCGGAGTATCAGGGTTTCAGACGAGAACTCATGTGTTACATGGGCACTTCATTTTTTAAACTTATTTCAACTCCAGACTTTTTTTGCGTTTCGTATGCACCATTCAAAGCGACGTCATCAATTTTCAAAACTTTCTGACATCATTTGCTATTTTTTAGTCATTTACCGATTTGTTTAGAGAGCTAAATGACCGTGAAATTGAAAATCACTACAAAATGAACTCTGAAAATGTCAAAACTTGGCATGGTATCATCATTTCACCCACATAGCATGTGCAAAAGAGTAGAGAGGGTTACGGCAAAAACTGGACGCACTTCGTGTACAAACTGGACAATCTCTTTCGGAGTATCAGGGTTTCGGACGAGAACTCATAT
>NW_025228141.1:159534-160406 GCF_018294505.1 Triticum aestivum | reverse complement strand
ATGACCGTGAAATTGAAAATCACTACAAAATGAACTCTTAAAATGTCAAAACTTGGCATGGTATCATCATTTCACCCACATAGCATGTGCAAAAGAGTAGAGAGGGTTACGGCAAAAACTGGACGCACTTCGTGTACAAACTGGACAATCTCTTTCGGAGTATCAGGGTTTCGGACGAGAACTCATATGTTACACTGGCACTTCATTTTTTTAAACTTATTACAACTCCAGACTTTTTTTGCGTTCCGTACGCACCATTCAAAGCGACGTCATCAATTTTCAAAACTTTCTGACATCATTTGCTATTTTTTAGTCATTTACCGATTTGTTTAGAGAGCTAAATGACCGTGAAATTGAAAATCACTACAAAATGAACTCTGAAAATGTCAAAACTTGGCATGGTATCATCATTTGACCCACATAGCATGTGCAAAAGAGTAGAGAGGGTTACGGCAAAAACTGGACGCACTTCGTGTACAAACTGGACAATCTCTTTCGGAGTATCAGGGTTTCTGACAAGAACTCATGTGTTACATGGGCACTTCATTTTTTTAAACTTATACTACTCTAGACTTTTTTGCGTTTCGTACGCACCATTCAAAGCGATGTCATCAATTTTCAAAACTTTCTGACATCATTTGCTATTTTTTAGTCATTTAACGATTTGTTTAGAGAGTTCAATGATTGTGAAATTGAAAATCACTACAAAATGAACTCTAAGAATGTCAAAAGTTGGCATGGTATCATCATTTGACCCACATAGCATGTGCAAAAGCGTAGAGAGGGTTACGGCAAAAACTGGACGCACATCATGTAAAAACTGGACAATCTCTTTCGGAGTATCAGGGTTTCGGACGAGAACTCATCTGTTA
>NW_025228141.1:159137-159361 GCF_018294505.1 Triticum aestivum | reverse complement strand
TACGCACCATTCAAAGCGACGTCATCAATTTTCAAAACTTTCTGACAGCATTTGCTATTTTTTAGTCATTTACCGATTTGTTTAGAGAGCTAAATGACTGTGAAATTGAAAATCACTACAAAATGAACTCTGAAAATGTCAAAACTTGGCATGGTATCATCATTTCACCCACATAGCATGTGCAAAAGAGTAGAGAGGGTTACGGCAAAAACTGGACGCACTTC
>NW_025228141.1:158335-158976 GCF_018294505.1 Triticum aestivum | reverse complement strand
ATGGGCACTTCATTTTTTTAAACTTATTACAACTCCAGACTTTTTTGCGTTCCGTATGCACGATTCGAAGCGATGTGATCAATTTTCAAAGCTTTCTCACATCATTTGCTATTTTTAGTCATTTACCGATTTGTTTAGACAGCTAAATGACCGTGAAATTGAAAATCACTACAAAATGAACTCTGAAAATGTCAAAACTTGGCATGGTATCATCATTTCACCCACATAGCATGTGCAAAAGAGTAGAGAGGGTTACGGGAAAAACTGGACGCACTTCGTGTACAAACTGGACAATCTCTTTCGGAGTATCAGGGTTTCAGACGAGAACTCATGTGTTATATGGGCACTTCATTTTTTAAAACTTATTACAACTCCAGACTTTTTTTGCGTTCCGTACGCACCATTCAAGGCGACGTCATCAATTTTCAACACTTTCTGACATCATTTGCTATTTTTCAGTCTTTTACCGATTTGTTTAGAGAGCTAAATGACCGTGAAACTGAAAATCACTACAAAATGAACTCTGAAAATGTCGAAACTTGGCATGGTATGATCATTTCACCCACATAGCATGTGCAAAAGAGTAGAGAGGGTTACGGCAAAAACTGTATGCACTTCGTGTACAAACTGGACAATCTCTT
>NW_025228141.1:155063-158268 GCF_018294505.1 Triticum aestivum | reverse complement strand
CGAGAACTCATGTGTTACATGGGCACTTCATTTTTTAAACATATTTCAACTTCAGACTTTTTTGCGTTTCGTATGCACCATTCAAAGCGACGTCATCAATTTTCAAAACTTTCTGACATCATTTGCTATTTTTTAGTCATTTACCGATTTGTTTAGAGAGCTAAATGACCGTGAAATTGAAAATCACTACAAAATGAACTCTGAAAATGTCAAAACTTGGCATGGTATCATCATTTCACCCACATAGCATGTGCAAAAGAGTAGAGAGGGTTACGGCAAAAACTGGACGCACTTCGTGTACAAACTGGACAATCTCTTTCGGAGTATCAGGGTTTCGGACGAGAACTCATATTTTACACTGGCACTTCATTTTTTAAACTTATTACAACTCCAGACTTTTTTTGCGTTCCGTACGCACCATTCAAGGCGACGTCATCAATTTTCAACACTTTTCTGACATCATTTGCTATTTTTCAGTCATTTACCGATTTGTTTAGAGAGCTAAATGACCGTGAAATTGAACATCACTACAAAATGAACTCTGAAAATGTCGAAACTTGGCATGGTATGATCATTTCACCCACATAGCATGTGCAAAAGAGTAGAGAGGGTTACGGCAAAAACTGGATGCACTTCGTGTACAAACTGGACAATCTCTTTCGTAGTATCAGGGTTTGAGACGAGAACTCATGTGTTACATGGGCACTTCATTTTTTAAACTTATTTCAACTCCAGACTTTTTTGCGTTTCGTATGCACCATTCAAAGCGACGTCATCAATTTTCAAAACTTTCTGACATCATTTGCTATTTGTTAGTCATTTACCGATTTGTTTAGAGAGCTAAATGACCGTGAAATTGAAAATCACTACAAAATGAACTTTGAAAATGTCAAAACTTGGCATGGTATCATCATTTCACCCACATAGCATGTGCAAAAGAGTAGAGAGGGTTACGGCAAAAACTGGACGCACTTCGTGTACAAAGTGGACAATCTCTTTCGGAGTATCAGGGTTTCGGACGAGAACTCATATTTTACACTGGCACTTCATTTTTTAAACTTATTACAACTCCAGACTTTTTTTGCGTTCCGTACGCACCATTCAAGGCGACGTCATCAATTTTCAACACTTTTCTGACATCATTTGCTATTTTTCAGTCATTTACCGATTTGTTTAGAGAGCTAAATGACCGTGAAATTGAACATCACTACAAAATGAACTCTAAAAATGTCGAAACTTGGCATGGTATGATCATTTCACCCACATAGCATGTGCAAAAGAGTAGAGAGGGTTACGGCAAAAACTGGATGCACTTCGTGTACAAACTGGACAATCTCTTTCGTAGTATCAGGGTTTGAGACGAGAACTCATGTGTTACATGGGCACTTCATTTTTTAAACTTATTTCAACTCCAGACTTTTTTGCGTTTCGTATGCACCATTCAAAGCGACGTCATCAATTTTCAAAACTTTCTGACATCATTTGCTATTTGTTAGTCATTTACCGATTTGTTTAGAGAGCTAAATGACCGTGAAATTGAAAATCACTACAACATGAACTCTGAAAATGTCGAAACTTGGCATGGTATCATCATTTCACGCACATAGCATGTGCAAAAGAGTAGAGAGGGTTACGGCAAAAACTGGATGCACTTCGTGTACAAACTAGACAATCTCTTTCGAAGTATCAGGGTTTCTGACGAGAACTCATCTGTTACATGGGCACTTCATTTTTTTAAACTTATTAGTACTCCATACTTTTTTGCGTTTCGTACGCACCATTCAAAGCGATGTCATCAATTTTCAAAACTTTCTGACATCATTTGCTATTTTTTAGTCATTTAACGATTTGTTTAGAGAGTTCAATGATCGTGAAATTGAAAATCACTACAAAATGAACTCTAAGAATGTCAAAACTTGGCATGGTATCATCATTTCACCCACATAGCATGTGCAAAAGCGTAGAGAGGGTTACGGCAAAAACTGGACGCACTTCATGTACAAACTGGACAATCTCTTTCAGAGTATCAGGGTTTCGGACGAGAACTCATCTGTTACACTGGCACTTCATTTTTTTAAACTTATTACAACTCCAGACTTTTTTTGCGTTCCGTACGCACCATTCAAAGCGACGTCATCAATTTTCAAAACTTTCTGACAGCATTTGCTATTTTTTAGTCATTTACCGATTTGTTTAGAGAGCTAAATGACCGTGAAATTGAAAATCACTACAAAATGAACTCTGAAAATGTCGAAACTCGGAATGGTATCATCATTTCACCCACATAGCATGTGCAAAAGAGTTATGGTTATGGCAAAAACTGGACGCACTTCATGTACAAACTGGACAATCTCTTTCGGAGTATCAGGGTTTCAGAAGAGAACTCATCTATTACACTGGCACTTCATTTTTTTTAAACTTATTACAACTCCAGACTTTTTTGTGTTTCGTACGCACCATTCAAAGCGACGTCATCAATTTTCAACACTTTCTGACATCATTTGCTATTTTTCAGTGATTTACCGATTTGTTTAGAGAGCTAAATGACCGTGAAATTGAAAATCACTACAAAATGAACTGTGAAAATGTCGAAACTTGGCATGGTATCATCATTTCACCCACCTAGCATGTGCAAAAGACAAAACAGAAAATAAATAATGCAGAAAAGAAAAAAACTATATTTTTTTATGTTCACAAAGAAACTAAATACAGCAAAAGAACTACTCAGAAATAAATAGAAGAAAATTATATAAAAAATTGTTGGAGTGCTGCCCAGTGGGCCTGCCAGACCTAGGGTTTCCAAATACAGGCCCAGAAGGGCCAGCAGGCTCACAGGGCAGCGCGCCGAAGTTAGGCCCAGAAGCCTACTATAGAGAGGAGTTCGAGACAGCAGCCGCGCCGGGTCTTTTAAACTGGTGCGGCCGCCCCTCGGCTAGCGAGGTGGGACTAAACTTGCCCGCACCGCTCCTGCGCCAGCGCTCCCCTTTAGTACCGGGTCGTGGCTCCAACCGGTACTAAAGGGGGGGCCTTTAGTACCGGTTGGAGCCACGAACCGGTACTAAAGGGGCAGTTTCCCGCCCCTTGGCCTGGCGCACCCCTTTAGTACCGGGTCGTGGCTCCAACCGGTACTAAAGGCCCCTCCTATATATATGGCACTTATGAAAAATTCAGTTTCATCGACCACCACTTCTTCTCCAACTACTTC
>NW_025228141.1:107923-153878 GCF_018294505.1 Triticum aestivum | reverse complement strand
ATATAGAACTAGCTACTTTATTTTAGTAATAGAACAAGTTTATTTTTATTAAATGCTTAGTTGAATTAGTTGAATTAATAGAACTAGTTGAACTAATAGAAGTAGTTGAATTAGTTGAATTAATAGAACTAGTAAGTGTTTTATGTTTCACCTATATGAACATAGGAAATGTCGTCTGACGACGAAAAAGATTTCACTAAGTGTGAATTCTGTGAAGACCAGCGCGACCTGTGCGACAGAAATTTCCTTGTTCATGATAGGAGCTTCAACATCAAGCCGTATGAGACCTGCGAAGTGGATACAGTAAGTCACAACGACAAGTATTTTTTCATAATTAAGCATGACTTATATATGCTTCATTTGCTTCAACTTATAATTTTAAATTTTCACTATTCTACTAGCACATCCCCTGCCATGCAAGAATTTTTGTCTTGGATAAGATAGGTTTCAGTGCTATGGAAACTATGGAGGTAGAGAGAGTTTACCTGAAGACCGAGCATGGTTATACTTTCAACATCAAATTATACAATGCAGACACGTACACCTATGTTGAATGCAAAACTTGGCAAGCACTATGCAAGGCTTATGCATTGGAGCCTGATATAGTTATCACCTTTGATATTCGTCCGGAAGATGATATTGAAGGTACTAGAGACATCTGGGTCGATGTGCAGACGCGTCCAGTTCTACCATTATGTGAGTTTCTCAACCATATTTATGTCTTTCATATTGTTTATTCAAAAATAGTTGACAACTAATTTCTATTGACAGCTTATTTCCATTCAAGCAAACATGTCCGGCGCTTGGTAGACAGGACCTACTACTGTCCCGGAGCTGAACTAAACTGCGAGGAGATAAGTCATCATGTTTCATGGCTTGAGGATCTTGATGCTATTAAGAGAAATCATTTTCCTGAATTTGAAAATCTTAGTACTCAAAACGTGCGACCAAAAGTGATCGTATTGAACTACTGTCACATGTATTTAGGAAAGATGGTAAGATTTTTACTATTAGTCCTCAGTGCATCTTTTGCATACATTATTTTTCAAGCTAAACTTTCATTGCTAAGTATATTAATTACTATATGATGTTCTTCAACAGGGACTCCCGATGACAGTTGGGCCTCAGTGGATCGAGACTAAAGGTCGCATGTCAATTGTTAGCTTACGGCCAAGATATCCTACAGTGCACATGAGTGCATTCAGGATTTCTGAAAGCGATGAATGCTTAATAGTGAAAGATTGGAGCAAAATTGTTAACGATCGCAGAGAAGTACTAGGGGGCAGCAATCAGAAGCGCAGCCCACGATTAGGAGACAGGTTCATCTGCATGCTCCAATATGATGAATCAGGAGAGCTATACATGTTCTATGCTATTTTACCTGAGAGAGAGAGAGAGCAGCAGGAGTGATTTAGCTAGTTATCATGCTCTTAGTACTTGTTGTCCTCTCATGCGTGTCCGTGTTCTTCGTCCTGAACTTAATCACAAAGAGTGATTTGCTTTTGTGGTGTTATGAACGCTTATAATATCATGACCATGTTGAACTCGATGATATCTTTGCTAGCTAGTATATACTGTTGTTGGTGATGATATGATGCAAGAGTTTTTATATTAATATGATGATGATGATGATGATGATGAGTTATTATATCATTTATGAAAGAAACCGCATATTAGTTTCAACTGGATGGATCCTAGCTAAGTGATCAAGTATATGCCATATCCATATTACTTGATCACTATACTTGATCACTTAGCTAGGATCCACATGCATCCAGTCAAAACTAATCTACGGTACTTTCACCTAATGATTTAACAACTCATTATAATGTAAAACAATCACTAAATTAAATTGAAAACACAAAACTAAAGGAAAAATAAAAATTAAAACCAAAACACACCCAAACATTTAGTACCGATTGGTGTTACCAACCGGTACTAATGTCCTACACGCACCCGGGCCTGGCTCGTGCCACGTGGTGGCACGTTAGCGCCGGTTCGTGCCGAACCGGTACTAAAGGGGGGCCCTTTAGTCTCCACTCTTTAGTGCCGGTTGCAGAACCGGCGCTAAAGGCCCTTACGAACTGACGCTAAAGCCCGGTTCTGCACTAGTGATGGTCGACCCTTTTTGAAGAGAGTACTAATAAATACGTAACTTTGATGTGTCCCGTCAACTCGCAGAACGACGAGAAGCTTGCTTACTGCGCCTTCTCCCTCACCAACGTGTGCGTGGTGGCTCGCAGCACGAGGAGAAACTTTTGCTTACAAGCGGTGGACGTGCAGCAGTTCATTTGGTGTCAGATTGCCAGAAGTAGTACCACCATTATTGTTCGACTTCCGGAAGAGGAGAAGAGCCAAGCGCAAGGTCACGTACTAACCTAGTACAATACTACTATAGCCAAAGCTGGTCCACCTTTTTAGAGCATGGTTAATTAATATAGGCGGCTCTTGCAGCAGCACATCATTTAGAGCAAGTACTCCTTTCGTAGGATCAAAGGAAGTGAAACAAAAGTTGGAGTGGATGCTAGATTGCCAATTAAAACATGATTACATAGGGAAAAAATCCTATAGCATTCTATCCTATGAATCAAACAACCAACATAGGAAAATTATGAGGGGGTCTCTCCAACAGTGTTCCTCGGCTCGCACCTAGCATCACGGTGGTCGAACTTGGAGTCATTCATCTGGTACACATGGCATCTCAGATCTGGTATTCCAATATTAGGTTGGCTCTATGTGATGTGGCAACTTCATATACTAACCGGATGCTAGTTGTACTACTACAGTACTCACACTCCAAGAAGTGACTCGAAAACCATTCATAAATTGAGTCTATGACACACATTTGCAAATGTACCATTCATTACATACAACAAGTCATCAACACACAACGACAATGATGATACATGTTGGATTATAGATTATTTCCAACAAAACATTCTAGTAAATACTGAAGTTTTCATCACACATCTAATAACAAGCAATGAAATGAATTTCAACTCAACCAATCCTTGGCGTTGGAAACGCTTGCTTTGAACCATAGGTGCTCTAGGAAGGGCCAGCTATTGTCAATATCGAGAGCAACGCAGGACTGATCATCCAGGCTTAAGCGACATATATGAGGAGCAGGGTAGGGAACCACCACAATGTCCGAGGTATAGATACAGTTGCTTCTCATAAATGGTAGTAACGTTGTGTCAACAGCAGCTGGATCGCCTTTAACCATCATTGGATAGTTTGGTCCAAGGAAGAGCGAGTTTGCTCCAAGACTATCAATACTGTACCAGGGAGAAGGTGTTAGCATAGCACACCAGTATCCATCCTGAATACCCTGCAACGGGTGTTGGAATAGGCCCGGAGAGGGCGACCATGGGAGACAGCACGTGCTCCCTCAGTAGTAACAATCTCAGTGCACTGTATACAGACAAGAAGAGGTGATCCATCGGAATTAGTTGCCAGCCGCCACTAAGTATATAAGTCCAGCTCGTCCTCATGATCATGATCATCACCATCATCATCCCCCCCTTGGTTATAAAATTTTTCAAGTATAGGTGGTGGAATGTTCACAAGACCATGGAAACACAAGAAGAAGGTTAATTAGTAAAGGGAAACATGCTAACCCGCATGCATGTGGATGAAACAATTATAATTACGGTGGAAGACAAACGTACCGAAATAACGAGGATCCCATGCAAAAACAATGCCACGAGTGGTGTAAGGAAACACAAGATCCTCGTATTTAATTGCATCATAGTACTCATCATCCGTGTACAGAAACTGATTTTTGAGCAATATCCATGGACGAACCGTGGAATCAGTAAGGACGACAGCAAGGTTGTCGAATATAGCAACAACATCACAGTTCTTGTAATTCCAAGAGCGGTTGGGAACTCGACAAATTGCTATCTTCCATAGACGACAGCCACCATGATTGTATTTGAACGTACGTAGATCATCTGTGTGCTCAACCTCAGGGCACTCTTGAGATTTTTGGAAGTGGAATCCGCTGACGAGTGTACATATTCACAAGTTCCCACTCGCAATTGTACCCAATATAAACAACCCAATCTCCATTTGCGCCAGCCCAGGCCTTACCCTTAAGCGATGGCATCTTGACATCACATGTATCATTATCAAGCGGCATCAAGTTGCACAAGGCGAGGCCTCCGTCGTCCGCGCCCATGCGAACATGCTTATAGAGAAGAAGATAAGGGAGATGAAACCGCTCCTGTACCCTTGGGTTCCTTGTAATGATGTTATTAGTTGAGTCGAGAATGTTCTTGAACGAACCTGCCGTGCTAGCCGAGGTGATGACGTCGCACCGATCAATGAGTTCCCCCACCACGTCATCTTTCAGATCGGGGCAAGAATAACGGGGTCGTTTCCGGCTTGTTCCCTCCATGGAGAAGACAATAGAAAAATGGCAGAAGGAAGGGTCAAGGCAAATGGAGAAGGGCGGAAGAGCGTGCGACAGCAGTTCCAAATCGAGAGGGAAAGGCGAAGAGTCGGTGGACGGTTGCCAGTTTGCCACGGTACACGAAGAGGCGCCCCGGCCTACACGTCCTTTCAGAAATTGTACAAAAGGACTCGCCGTCGTCTCACTGACATGTTGGAACGGGACCACATGTCAACGAAACATGGTGTGTAATTTCTCGTGCCAAATGCGATCTGGCTGCGTTAGCCCGAGGTGCCGCATAAGTTATCGACCTTTATTTTTTTAACATACAATCTGAGTGGATAGCTCCTGTGGTCATCACACGTGAGCGGATATATAGGTAGGCTAGGTGGGTAGGCGGCAACAATCTAAGTGCTCAAAGAGTTGATCTCGAAAAAAGAGTTGATCCAATGCTTGGTTTTGTTTGGATTTTCCAACTATGACAATTGGATAAAGTGTATCAAAGGCTTACGTTCAAAGTTATTCTCATACTATAGAATGGTATAGGAACATGGAGAGATTTGGTTGATTTTATATTGCTGAATAATATAAAATATTATGAGTGCAGACGCTCCACCCCGAGGTCTGTAGATCCTTCTCGGTCGTTGGGAATCTATGTTCTTCCACTCTTTCGTTTAAGACATGAGCTTTGTTCATCCTGTTGCCGGCACGCGGGACATCTATATGCCTCCATTTTACAAAATCATACTATATGCCTCCATGACACGCGGGACATCTAGCATCAAGGTGGCGTGTCATGCAAGAAAATGGAGATATGCAGTGCGTAAGTGAGTCGAGCACTTCGATGGCACCTAGTACTATGCATTATTTTTTATCCTTGATGGCACGTGAATAGTGCACATACTCAATGACAGAGCACGGGATTGTAGCCATAGACATGGTCGACCCTTTTTGAAGAGAGCACTAATAAATATGTAACTTTGATGTGTCCCGTCAACTCGCAGAACGACGAGAAGCTTGCTTACTATGCCTTCTCCCTCGCCAACGTGTGCGCGGTGGCTCGCAGCACGGGGAGAAACTTTTGATTACAAGCGGTGGACGTGCAGCAGTTCATTTGGTGTCCGATTGCCAGAAGTAGTACCATCATTATTGTTCGACTTCCGGAAGAGGAGAAGAGCCAAGCGCAAGGTCACCTACTAACCTAGTACAGTACTACTATAGCCAAAGTTGGTCCAGCTTTTTAGAGCATGGTTAATTAATATAGGCGGCTCTTGCAGCGGCACATCATTTAGAGCAAATACTAATCTCTTCATAGGATCAAAGGAAGTGAAACAAAAGTTGGAGTGGATGCTAGATTGCCAATTAAAACATGATTACATAGGAAAAAAATCCTATAGCATTCTATCCTATGAATCAAACGACCAATGTAGGAAAATTATGAGAGGGGTCTCTCCAACAGTGTTCCTCGCTCGCACCTAGCATCACGGTGGTCGAACTTGGAGTCATTCATCTAGTACATGTGGCATCTCAGATCTGGTACTCCAATATTAGGTTGGCTCTATGTGATGTGGCAACTTCATATACTAACCGGATGCTGGCTATACTACTACGGTACTCACACTCCAAGAAGTGACTCGAAAACTATTCATAAATTGAGTCTATGACACGCATTTTCAAATGTACCATTCATTAAATACAACAAGTCATCAACACACAACGACAACGATGATACATGTTGGATTATAGATTATTTCCAACAAAACATTCTAGTAAATACTGAAGTTTTCATCACACAACAAATAACAAGCAATGAAATGAATTTCAACTGAACCAATCCTTGGCGTTGGAAACGCTTGCTTTGAACCATAGGTGCTCTGGGAAGGGCCAGCTATTGTCAATATCGAGAGCAACGCAGGACTGATCATCCAGGCTGAAGCGGCATATATGAGGAGCAGGCTAGGGAACCACCGCAATGTCCGAGGTATAGATATAGTTGCTTCTCATAAATGATAGTAACATTGTGTCAACAACAGCTGGATCGCCTTTAATCATTGGATAGTTTGGTCCAAGGAAGAGCGAGTTTGCTCCAAGACTACCAATACTGTACCAGGGAGAAGGTGTTGGCGCTAGCAAACCTGTATCCATCCCAAATACCCTGCAACGGGTGTTGGAATAGGTCCGGAGAGGGCGACCATGGGAGACAACACGTGCTCCCTCAGTAGTAACAATTTCAGTGCACTGTATACATACAAGAAGAGGTGATCCATCGGAATTAGTTGCCACCCGCCACTGAGTATATAAGTTCTATTCGTCCTCATGATCGTGATCATCACCATCATCATCTCCCCCTTGGTTATAAAAAATTTCAAGTATAGGTGGTGGAATGTTCACAGGACCTTGGAAACATAAGAAGATGGTTAATTAGTAAAGGGAAACTTGCTAACCCGCATGCATGTGGATGAGACAATTATAATTCGGTGGAAGACAAACGTACCGAAACAACGAGGATCCCATGCAAAAACAATGCCACGAGTGGTGTTAGCAAACACAAGATTCTCGTATTTAATTGCATCATAGTACTCATCATCCTTGTACAGAAACTGATTTTTGATCAATATCCATGGACGAACCGTGGAATCAGTAATGACGGCAACAAGCTTGTCGAATATAGCAACAACTTCAGAGTTCTCGTAATTCCAAGAGCGGTTGGGAACTCGACAAATTTCTATCTTCCGAAGACGATAGCCACCATGATTGTATTTGAACGTACATAGATCATCTGTGTGCTCAACCTCAGGGCACTCTGAGATTTTTGGAAGTGGAATCCGCTGACAATTGTACACATTCAGAAGTTCCCACTCGCAATTGTACCCAATATAAACAACCCAATCTCCATTTGCGCCAGCCCAGGCCTCACCCTTAAGCGATGGCATCTTGACATCACATCTATCATTATAAAGCGGCATCAACTTGCACAAGGCGAGGCCTCCGTCGTCCGCTCCCATGCGAACAGGCTTATAGCGAAGAAGATAAGGGAGATCCAACCGCTCCTGGACCCTTGGGTTCCTTGTAATGATGTTATTAGTTGAGTCGAGAATGTTCTTGAACGAACCTGCCATGCTAGCTGAGGTGATGACGTCGCACCGATCAATGAGTTCCCCCACCACGTCATCTTTCAGATCGGGGCAAGAATAACGGGGTCGTTTCCGGCTTGTTCCCTCCATGGAGAAGACGATCGAACAATGGCAGAAGGAAGGGTGAAGGCAAATGGAGGAGGGAGGAAGAGCGTGCGACAGTAGTTCCAAATCGAGAAGGAAAGGCGAAGAGTCGGTGGACGGTTGCCAGTTTGCCACGGTACACGAAGAGGAGCTCCGGCCTACACGTCCTTTTGGAAATTGTACAAAAGGACTCGCCGTTGTCTCACTAACATGTTGGAATGGGACCACATGCCAACGAAACATGGTGTGCAATTTCTCGTGCAAAATGTGATCTGGCCGCGTTGGCCCGAAGTGCCGTATTATTTCTCGACTTTATTTTTTTAATGGCGTGTCGTTCAGTTTTGAAACATGACTAACTAATACTATTTGCAGAGAAAATATAAACTACTCTACCACTACTCCACCTCTAGTACTAGTAGTATAAAAAAGATATATAGGCTGGAGCTTCAGAGCTTTCTTGATAAGGGCTGCCCACTTGCTTCTCACACTATCACCCTCTCTCCAGATCTAAAAAGAAGGCCTCTCTCTCCCTCTTCACTGGTGGTCACAGATCTACCGTGGAAGAAAAGGACGTGGAGCGTTGACGCACTCGTCGTCGGCGAGCGAGGTCACGCACTGACGACAAGGCCGTCCTCTCAGACCTAGCGCCCGCGCGGGATGGCCTCCGTCCCCAAGCTCGCTGCCGTAGTGCGTGCGGAGGACGACGACCACGAGCGAAGCCACTTCCCGCTGACCCTCAGGTATGCTACCTCTTTTCGAACCATACCCTTGTTCTATTGCCCCGTCTGCCACGTCGCTGCATGTGGATCTTTTTCCACTGCACCATCTTCCCAATTTGCTATCTTCTGCTCTGCTGGTCACGCAGACGAAAACCTTAATTTGCACTATTAAAGGGAAACCCTACTTCATGCAGACTAATCCATGTCTTGGATAAGGAAAGGAAGGGAGACTGTACTGTCCAAGAGAGTAGGCATTGAACCCGCATCTAGGCTGAAAAGGGGAAAATCAGTAGCTAAGGAACGAGTCTCGTGTCTCGTGGTTGAACAAGGGTAGAAAGGCATGACAACGCAATAGAGAATGACTAGGTCGACCGGTTTTTTGTCCTCACATAGGAAAAAGGTGGCTAAATATAGCAAAAATGGGACGTAATCCACATACGCTGCCTGGATATTTGTTGCTCTGGGCAACCATATCTCCCTCACCACTCTATGCGTCCGTGGAGGTACATCGTACTGGTGCGCCCACTGTCCGAATGGGCCTCCCATGCTCTTATTGTCACTTTTTTGTTGTTAGTATAACGCCAGCAGTCAAGTCATGCAATTCTACTGCTAAAGTGATGCCACATTTAACTAATGCCGCACTCAGTCTAATGCCACTAATAAATTTAAGCAATGTCATTTAATGTCACTGGATTATTTCAGGGTTAGCTCTTGATTGTGGATGTATTAAAGATTTTTCAGCTAAGGAATTCTAATGCTGTTGCACAGCCAGTATACCAACGATGAAACTTGTTACTACCTTCAGATTTTTGCACGGTTAATGCTTATAGATTACATACCTCACTTTCATGAGATAAGTTATTTTTTTTGTACAGTGTCACCAAAATGCCAAGGCGCTGATGTCATTTTATTTTGGTTAAACTGCAAAAAAACTTATGAATACAAGAGGAAAGGTCAACAGTGGGCACCTCCTCCTTCGGCTGTTCTCTTGATTCGTTCGATCAAATTTTTATGTTTGATCGATTATCAAGATTGGGATAGCAATTTTTAAGGTCCCCCCGAGTTCGAAATGATATTTACCTTGGAGGTACATGGTTTGCAATTTTTTTATACTGTCATTAGTTAATAATGCTAGTTACCTTCAGACTTTTGTATTTGGTTTAATGCTCATGCACAACTAGTATACCAATGCTGAAACGTGTTACCTTTACATTTTGTATTGTTAATTCTTATAGAAATCTTCAAGTGCCAGAGTTTATTGAAATCTATTCAGTAAAACCATTGTACTATACCCTGTAATAAAATATCTACTCTACTATTGCACTAGCCACTGGATTAGTGCATATTTGTAGTATTCAAAATTTCGAATGGTGTTGCATTAGCGTATGGACATAAATAAAGTGTGGCAAGCTTTCCCAGATATGTGCTCAAGAAAACTACTACCTGTTTTTCTAAATACTAGACATTTGGGTACTTTAAACTGAACCACGAAAACGTCTTATATTAAGGAACAGATGGAGTAGAGTTCACTCAAATTATCCCGGTAAATCTAGTCACACCTTTGTTAAAATTAATGTTCATTATGTTATCGGAGGAGGTCTGTAAGTTTGTCTCTAATGCCTGTCAACTACATACCTGACATCATGATGTAATGTTAAGTCATTTCTTTTTGTACAGTGTCACTGAATTGTCAAGGCGGTGATGGCATTTTATTTTAGTTGAACTGCACAAAATATGCTTAAAAGGAGAGGAAAGGTCAGGAATCGATCATTCTTTCAGAAAGAACTATATATGCCTTTCTGACATCAGCCGATGTTGCCTTATTTATTCCTTCAAACAGGTGGTTAGAAACAGTCTTGCTACCTTTTCCCATTAAGAAATTGGAATGCTTATATTTGTGAGTCTATGCTTCAACTAGTGCCACTTTTATAGTAATCACACTTTCAATATCTCTGCAAACAGGGATGCTCGATTTTAGTGGAACTGCACAAAAAGTCCAACTGGTTCAACATTAGGAGCATGTTTTCTTCCAGACCTTTATATCCAGTTGATGGCACTATGAGCTGTTCATTAAGAAGGTACATGGTTTGCTACTGTCTTGCTACTCTTTTTGTACTGTCATTAGATAGTAATACTAGTGGTTTGCATGTGAATTCATTGGCAGGGTGGACCTACATTGGAGGTGCAGGACAGGATTCAATGATTGGATGCTCAATTTCGGTTGTATCGATTTCACCTCTTCCATCACTGCGAACATGGATATCATTGGTCTGATGAAGAATAGGTGCTATATTTCTGCTCTGAACAAGCAAATCAATTCAGTATGAAATTGTCCAGGGCAAAACATGACTGTATCAAATTGTCCAGTGCAAAACATGACAGATGCTAAGCGGAAGAGACATGTTTAAACCGGAAATACAAGGTGGGGTATATGTTTACTAGCTGCTTGACATTTGTGTAGACAGAGATGTCTGCCCGTTGCTATTTGGCAAACACACAAAGTGACCGCAATTTTGGTTGAACTGCACAAGAGAATAGTATAGTCACTGCATGCAGTGCCATTGAAAATAGACACAGAAAGATTGGTAGTCACTTCATGGACTACAGAAAAATAGTACTGTACTATTTATTGGCCAACACTAGGTGCTTCATTGCTTTGGTCTGATTATACAATGCGCATAATTTTGCCTAAGTTAAAGTTTGTATTCTGAAAATAGTCTCGCCGTGTGATCGAGAGAAGACCAAATCATATTGAAGTGGATGTTCCTCCATCATGTGTGGTTCATTCTCATGGTTCCAGCTGTTGGTGAAACCACTTATGTTTGCAAGAGGAATTGTAGACTTCACAAAAAAAATTGTCTTTCAGTCTGTACTGAATGTTGGCCAAGAGAAGCATCCATGTTAGTAAGAAGAACATATGTTTTTTCTAGATCTTTGCTTTTGGAGCTACATATTTGTATATGATCTGTGAATCATTGAGATGCATTAACATGTTGATCTTATGTATGGGAATCGTACTAGTTGGTTTTAGTTGTGGCTGATCTTTGCTTTTGGAGCTCCATATTTGTATATGATCTGTGAATCATTGAGATGCATTAACTGTTCCTTATATCTGTTCGCTCAGTGCTTACAAGTTACTGATCAATCACTAGCTAGCCTACTAATTCGCTCCTGGCAGTTTTAGTTGCGACGCAAGATCCGAAGTGGCAGTTTTTTGAATAAAAATGCCTACCTCTGAAGAAACTGACAAGCTGCTCTGAAGAAAATGCCATGCAAATCTGAAGAAGCTGCCAGCGGAAACGTTCGAAAATGCCTTATCTCCAAGCTAAAGTTCATCAACTAATGCCCTCGGCTGCGACTCGTTGCATGCTGCTCCGCGTACTGGCTGCGAGCAATTTTGAGTGCCTGCATGCAGCCGGCCGTAATTAAGGCAGCTAACTGATGCGAAAAAAGATGCGCTTTAATTGTTGCAGGCCTTTTAAATCCGTGGAATCATTATTGACAAGGAGGGAGATGATTCGAGTGCATGATACGTCTCCAACGTATCTCTAATTTTTGATTGTTCCATGCTATATTATATTCTATTTTGGATGTTTAATGGGCTTCATTATACTCTTTTATATTATTTTTGGGACTAACCTATTGACCAGAGGCCCAGCCCAAATTGATGTTTTTTGCCTATTTCAGTGTTTCGCAGAAAAAGAATATCAAACGGAGTCGAAACGGAATGAAACCTTCGGGAACGTGATTTTCAGAACAAACGTGATCCAGAGGACTTGGAGTGGATGTCAATCAACAGACAAGGAAGCCACGAGGTAGGGGCGCGCCTACCCCCCTGGACGTGCCCTCCACCCTCGTGGGCCCCTCGTGGCTCCACTGACCTACTTCTTCCTCCTATATATACCTACGTACCCCCAAACCATCAGAACAGACCACGAAAACCTAATTCAACCGCCACAATCTTCGCTACCCGTGGGATCCCATCTTGGGGCCTTTTCCGGCGTCCTGCCGGAGGGGGCATTGATCACGGAGGGCTTCTACATCAACACCATAGCCTCTCCGATGATGTGTGAGTTTTTTACCTCAGACCTTTGGGTCCATAGTTATTAGCTTGATGGCTTCTTGTCTCTCTTTGGATCTCAATACAAAGTTCTCCTCTATTCTCTTGGAGATCTATTTGATGTAACTCTTCTTTTGCGGTGTGTTTGTCGAGACCGACGAATTGTGGGTTTATGATCCAGATTACCTATGAACAATATTTGAATCTCCTCTGAATTATTTTATGTATGATTGGTTATCTTTGCAAGTCTCTTCGAATTATTAGTTTGGTTTGGCATACTAGATTGATCTTTCTTGCAATGGGAGAAGTGCTTAGCTTTGGGTTCAATCTTGCGGTGCTCGATCCTAGTGACAGTAGGGGAAATGACACGTATTGTATTGTTGCCATCGAGGATAAAAAGATGGGGTTTATATCATATTGCATGAGTTTATCCCTCTACATCATGTCATCTTGCTTAAAGCGTTACTCCGTTCTTATGAACTTAATACTCTAGATGCATGCTGGATAGCGGTCGATGTGTGGAGTAATAGTAGTAGATGCAGGCAGGAGTCGGTCTACTTGTCACGGACATGATGCCTATATACATGATCATACCAAGATATAATCATAACTATGCTCAATTCTATCAATTGCTCGACAGTAATTCGTTCACCCACCGTAATACTTATGCTATCTTGAGAGAAGCCACTAGTGAAACCTATGGCCCCTGGGTCTATTTTCCATCAAATTAATCTCCCATTATTTCCATTACTGTTTACTTTGCTTTCTTTACTTTTACTCCTTATTATAAAAATACTAAAAATATTATATTATCATCTCTATTAGATCTCACTCTCGTAAGTGACCGTTGAGGGATTGACAACCCCTTTATCGCATTGGTTGCGAGGTTCTTATTTGTTTGTGTAGGTGCGTCGGACTCGAGCGTAGTTTCCTACTGGATTGATACCTTGGTTCTCAAAAACTGAGGGAAATACTTACGCTACTTTACTGCATCACCCTTTCCTCTTCAAGGGAAAACCAACGCAGTGCTCAAGAGGTAGCAAGAAGGATTTCTGGCGCCGTTGCCGGGGAGTCTACGCACAAGTCAAGACGTACCAAGTACCCATCACAAACTCTAATCCCTCGCATTACATTATTTGCCATTTGCCTCTCGTTTTCCTCTCCCCCACTTCACCCTTGCCGTTTTATTCGCCCTCTCTTTCCGTTCGCCCTCTTTTTCCGTTCGCCTCTTTTTCGCTTGCTCCTTATTTGCTCGTGTGTTGGATTTCTTGTTTGTCATGATGGCTCAAGATAATACCAAATTGTGTGACTTTGCCAATACCAACAATAATGATTTTCTTAGCACTCTGATTACTCCGCTTACCGATGTTGAATCTTGTGAAATTAATGCTGCTTTGCTGAATCTTGTCATGAAAGATCAATTCGCCGGCCTTCCCAGTGAAGATGTCGCTACCCATCTAAATAGCTTTGTTGATTTGTGTGATATGCAAAAGAAGGAAGATGTGGACAATGATAGTGTTAAGTTGAAACTATTTCCGTTTTCGCTTAGAGATCGTGCTAAAACTTGGTTTTCGTCTTTGCCTAAAAATAGTATTGATTCTTGGAATAAGTGCAAAGATGCTTTTATCCCTAAGTATTTTCCTCCCGCTAATATCATTTCCCTTAGAAACGATATTATGAATTTTAAGCAACTTGATCATGAACATGTTGCACAAGCTTGGGAGCGGATGAAATTAATGATACGTAATTGCTGTCACACCCTGCATTTTGTAACATGTCATTAGCATTAATAATGCATGAAAATTTGGACCAACAAAATCTTTTGCATTATTTGGCCTTTTATTTGGAGTTGGTTTTCTCTCTGTGATTTTCAAGTGCTGTTTAAAGTCAACTACTCCACTTTATATACTTCATCTCCCTGCCCCAAACTTCTGCCCAATGGCCATGCCATGTGTATAGTGCAATATAGTATTTTCTTACAAAAATAAGTTGGCCAAAAAGTATTTTCAAAAATTAGTTTTCCAAAAACCCCTGAATTGAGGTTTGCACTACAAGTACTTGATTTGGGGTATGAAAAATATTTCAAAGAGCATATTTCAAACCTATTAGATATAGAATTTCCATAAACCACAAAAATATAATTTTAAAAGTTATTTTCCTATTTTATTTAAAAGCTTTTTCTTAAGGCCAGAAATGGTCTTTAATAGGGAAAAATTATTTTATTATCCCAAAAATATCTGACAAAATTCTTGGAAGCTCATTGGACATATATTTTCCATATATGTGAGTTTAAACACATGGCCATGTTCAAAATATTGGACAAAACCTCCCAAAACCATTTCTGCCCATTTCAAGGATTTGAAATATTTCTACAGGAAATATTTTCATAAAAATCCAAGGAAAATCCAGCAAGTCACAAATGCATATTGTGATCACCTTGCAAAGCCTCATCTCAATTAAGGTCGGTTTGGTTCACCAAAATGCACCAAAATCCTCTCTGACTAGAATCAAATTTGAACAACTTTGTTCTACCAACTTTCTCGCCTTGACCTGAACTTTTGTGATCATGTTAACATGACCAAATAAGACCACTACACTAAGTGGTGCATCAAGGAGAAGTCATTTGCTCAACTAGATCTGCAGAAGTTCATTTCTGCTAATTTCTAGGGTTTACAAAAGTTGCATTGGCAACTTTGCCCAAATGAGCTCCAAATTGGTGGAAGGCCCTAATTATATGTGACATTTCACCCTGTGGAGTCTCATGGCAAATGGAAATCATCTACTTGCCCAAACCAGCATCAAACACCTTCTGCCACTTTACCAAAATCCCTTTTTTGGCCTCTTCCACTAATCTCCGTAGGCTCAACTTTCTACCACGACCCCTGCTAGTCCCCCTCTAGCACTTGTGTGCTTGCTGCCCGAGGAAGCAATGATGAAGGGGGGAGAACCCCATTTTTCTTCTCTGGACAGTGGATTCCTCCCTCTCTCTCAGCCTCCTTCTCTCCCCTCAACTTTTCAGAGCATCCAAGGCTCTCCCCAGCTTTTGCCCACGCCTCCTTCAGCTGCCAGACGCAAGTGGACGCGCGCGGACTCGGGAAAGCCGCGGATGCCGGCCAAAGCCGCGCTCTGGAGCGCCTGGCAGGGCACCCGACCGTTGACGCCGCGTCTCCCGGCCACCTCGAGCCTCCCCTGTGCGCCAGTCGATGCCCCTCGACGTCCGCTCCACGCCAGCAGGCCGCCCACTTGCTCCCGCGCCCTCCTCTCTCTCCTGCAGCTCGCGCCAGAACGCCGCCCCGCTCGGCCAATGCTCGCGCCGCCCCTGTGCCCGCCCGCAGCTCGTCCCGCTCCTCCTCTCTCTCCCTGGCACCCTAGACCACTCCCACGAACACCCCCGAGCCCTCCAATCCTCTCTAACGGCCACCCGAGCCGATCCCGCAGGCGCCCGTAGGCCGCACCTACGGTGGACCTCGGCCAGCCTATATAAGGCGACCCCGAGACTCTCTCTCACTCCCTGTCGCTCCCCCACACTCCTTATCCACCTCCTGCACCACCCATTTGTCTCCAGAGCCGCTCGAGCTCGAGATCGAGCTCGAGCTCCGCCGCCTCGGCTCGTCGGCGTTCGCGCGGTACAGGCCTCCTCCGCCCTTGTTCTCTCTCGATCTGGAACCGCGCGGCACCACTGACCCTTCCCCTCTCTTCCCCCAACTCTTTTGAAGTCGGGGACGGCCGGAACCACCGACGCCTGAAGCACCTCCGCCGCATGACCTCGTCGCCGGCGAACCAGGCTGCTCCGGTGACCAACTCCACCTCCACCCGAACGGCGACACGACGCTGAGCCCAGTCGTGCCCTCGCCCGACCTCGCCGTGCCCTGCATCATCGCCGGTGAGCCCGCCGGTCGTCTGGACACGGGGTTAGGGATGATAGGCGGGCCCCGCCTGTCGGCCTCTCCCCTCCATCGCCTCTCTCTCTCTCTCGCTGACGCCTGGGCCCCGCCCGTCGGGTTAGAAAACCTGGCGCGCACGCGCGCCGGCTCGCCTGGGCCTTTTCCCCTCTGGGCCTGCTGCACTGCACCTGTTCTGGCCCAGCGGGCACAGTGCCATTTCTCTTTTTCTTTTTCTGTTCCTTTTCCAAAAATTCCACAGGATTAAATATTAACCCAATTGCAATAATTCCAGTTCCAAAAATCTTGTAAAAAACCCACCTATTTAATGGTGTAGTTTTCATACATGCCCAACCAACTTTTCTGTACTGCTCAAATTCAAATTCAAATTTGAGCAATTAAATCCTTTTTTAAAAGTCCATTGCTTTGCCCCTGTAGCTCCAAATCCAAAACTAAGAATTTTTCCCTCCTTAGTTTTAACCCTAGTATTTAGAAAAAATGAGTTGACATTTTTCTGAGCACTTTGGTTTTTCTGTTTTATTATTGCGTTATTTTTCTCGTTATTATCTTGCGACGATAGATTGCGTTGCTGACGAAGGGGTTGGACCAGAAGACTTTGAAGACCCAGAAGACTTTGCTGAGCCAGGCAAGCAGCCCTTTGAGCATGTCTATGAAACCCTTTTCTATGCATGTCATATAGCACTTTTATTGCTTGCATCAGAGACATGATGGTGAGGTGACCACATGGGGTGGTTTGCCACCATTACTTCCATATTGACACTTGCATGGTGCATGACCCTACTCCCTTATGAGGGTTATGCCAGTGGGAGTAGATAGGATCCTAGAGTAGTTGCTACGCAAAAAAAGGGTCGGGAATATGCATGGTGATGGAGACAAAGTATTTTCAAAAGACTTTTTTTTAAAACCCTGTCGGGTGCCACTTATGCCCGAGGGAGATAATGAGATGGGTAACCACTTGATGACGAAGTGGTGTACTGAGGCAAATGCATGTGTTGTTTTCGAAAACGGATTAGATTTAAGATTTGTCGACTGTCCCAACCTTACATGCGCAACCACTCTACCCTTATATGAGAAAGGGCATTATTGATTACCTAGGCTGATACTGGCTTCGAGCCCGCATAACTAGTGACGGGAGAGTCATTGTGGCGCTCTCTCGGGACGGGGTCGAGCCAGGTAGGGCGGCCATGACTGTTTTCACAGGGCACCGGACACACCGTTGGTACCCCGTGCTTGTGGTATGTGATGAATATGGGAGCAAGGCTCCACAATTTTAAAATGTGAAATGTTGGGCACGGGGTTACTACCAATCGAGCGGACTCTATGTTAGTGTCGTCTAGGGAAAGATAGTGATCGGGTGCTTACCCCGGGTACTTGAGGTACCGCGGGGTCGTGGATGACACGGAAGTTCCCCGGATCTTGTGGGTAAAGTGTGCAACCTCTGTAGAGTGTAAAACTATTCGAATAGCCGTGTACACGGTCAAGGACAGTTGGGCGGTGCTGCTTAAACTACGTCCAGAGTTTTCAAACCGTGTGTGTGTGTTGATAAAACTAATTGGGTTAAGTTAAATGGCTTGACACGATGATCAAGTTGGATTGCTGTCCAACTCCGCTTATGTTGATATCTGTAACTTGTTCATACGGAAACCTGTACTCTCGTGATGCATACTTTACATGTTGATAGATCATGTCATTGCACTCAAAACTAGCTTTCTGCAAACTACCTACTTAGTGTTATATCATTGCATTATTGTGCCCTGTCCCTATCATGGGTTGCTTGCGAGTACATTCAAAGTACTCATTGGCTTGCCACTGATTATTTAATTGGCTAGGCATGGAAGAACAGGAGTTCGAAGAAGAGTTCTTTGGAGACGAACATGCGAACTAGGACGTTTCCCAGTCAGAATGCCTGTAGGGTTAAGGCAAATGGCATGGGTTCTACTTATCGACGAAGATTTCTGCTGCTTAAGTTTATTTGGTACTCAGCCCTTATGGCTTTATCCATGTAAGACTTGGCCATAACGGTCATATTTTGTGCAAGACGGTATGTATGGATGTAAGACTCTTGCTATTCCGCTTCTGTGTGTTCAGTGAGCATTGATCTCTGGGATCACTGTGCACGTGCATTCGGTGTCCCCACAGAGCTGGTATCAGAGCCATCTTGACTGTAGGAAGCCTTAGTTAGCATGGACGTTAGTTAGAGTGAGACTATCTACAAAATTACCTATATACCTACGTTTTCTAAAAATATTCCAAACATGGGTCATGTCTCCTCTGTTGACCCTTCCCCTTCCACTTTTTTAGATGGCCGTCGTACCCGAGGACTTCCTGACCACTGGATTTCCCGTGCTTCTTGAGGACAGCCTCAAGAAGTGCCAGTTCACTCGAGCCCCCACCTTCTCCTACCACGAGCACTGGATCAACAGCACCAAGAAGGAGTATCTCGTGGAGGTAGTCGTGAGGGAAAATGACTCTCCGACAAGCTGGTTCTGTGAAGGACCCCAGATGGCGACCCTGCTCCTCGCCGTTGAGACTGCTGCACTCAAGGCGCTGACTCGCCTTCTGGATCTTCTGCCAAAGATGGCAAGTGAGCCAGCCACTCGTTACCTGCCTTATCGTAAGGAGGGTGATGATGAGAGCAGCGCACCAGCTCCACCCATGGACGAGGGGCTTCCCCTCCGTTTCCAGACCTACTTACGCTTGTGTGCTGACAGCCTTGCACAGCACTTGGCCTCGGAGTCGATGGAGCTTCGGAGGGAACTCCATGAGACCAAGGAACTCCTTCGCCTAGCTCAGACAAAGGCGGACAGGATCAAGAAGGATGGTGCACCCCCTGGACAGCCCGTTGTTGCCTATCGAGGCGGGCGACCCCCACAGGCTACGCATGCCAAGGGATCATCTCGGCCACGCCGTATGACGGCGAAGGAATATCGCAACCTCTTCATGGTGCCACCGGCGAAGCAGCGATGTGTTCAGCTTCTCCACTCCCCCACTCCCTCAAGTGACGAAGAAACTAAGACAGATGAAGATGAGGAGGAAGACCTAGAGGAGCCGGAATACGCGACCGAGCATTCCACCACTTAGACACCGTTCAGGACTAGGATAGGCCAGTCCGTAACCCTTAAGGTAGGATAGGTCCTATACCCCTTGTGCGAAGTCGAGTCCATGTAATGGTTCAAATGAAACCATGTTGTGTTGTGTTTGCTTTCAACTTGTTTGATGGAAGTCGTACTTTCCCTTCGGGAACTTGTAAACGACTACATCACCCATTTGGTTTTAATGCATGAGTTTGGCCCTTCTGGCCCTTGCTTAACTTAAAATTGTGTCACGCCCACCCCCTTACTAGGCATCCCATCTATATTGCTTTCCCTCATCTTTCCCAATCATGAGACCTCGACCGCTCCAACAGGATGCCTGTTGTAACATGTACTGGTGCCTCTACTCAGCGGCAAGAAGCCGAAGAAGGAGGCAGTCAGGACCAAACCCAAGGACAAGCTCCACCACCGCCACCACCTCCAAACATGGACATGGCTCAGCTTCTCCAAGCCTTCCGAGAGGAACGCCAAGCCAACACTGCAGCCCTCCAGATAATTGCCCAGGCTGTCAACCGCCAGCCGGCGGGGAACGACAATGGATGTTCCACCTTGGCAGAGTTCAAGAAGCATGCACCACCCACCTTCATCGAGACTGCTGAACCCCTGGATGCAGACGACTGGGTCCACACCATTGAGGATCTGTTGGAACTAGTCGGCTGCACTGAAGACCACGAGAGGGTGGCATATGCTGCCCACTGTCTCGGGGGAACTGCCAGAGCATGGTGGGATGGATTCAAGGTCATGCATGCTGGCCAAAACATCACTTGGAATGACTTCAAGACAGAATTCCGCAAGGTCCATATTCCTTCCGGAATCATGGCCATCAAGAAGCGTGAGTTCTGAGCCTTGAAGCAAGGAAGTAGTACTGTCAAGGAGTACATGAAGAAGTTCCGTGTTCTGTCAAGGTATGCTCCTGAGGATGTCAGCACTGATGCTGCCAAAAGAGAGCGCTTCATGGACGGCCTTAACCAGACTCTGCAGTACTCGCTTGTTGTGTGTGACTGCCCAACCTTTCCTGATCTGGTGAACAAGGCACCCATGCTTGAGGACAAGCGACGTGCTTTGGATGATACCCGTAAGCGCCAGATGATCAGCAAGGGCAGCTCCAGCACCCAGAAGCCTCGCCCGTGGAAGCCAGCCCCGGTCAAGCCAACCTATCAGCAGCCAAGAGCCCCTGCACACCGCACCAACTATCAGCCTCAGCAGTACGCCAACCCCAGGCCAGCTTACAACAACCCCAATAACAATGCCGGCAAGAGCAGCAACCCCAATCAAGTCACTTGCTTTGGATGTGGTCAGCCAGGACACTACTCCAAGAATTGCCCCAACAAGAAGCCCGACGCCCCACGCCCCAATGCGTAGAACCCATTACCAGGCCGCGGGATGCCACCAAGGAACCAAGCTCCCCGCAACCCGCCCAACAATGGCAAGGGTCGTGTGAATCATGTCACTGTAGAAGAAGCCCAGGAAGACCCGGACGTCGTGCTGGGTACGTTCCTTGTTAACTCAGCACCTGCAACTGTCTTGTTTGATTCTGGAGCCACACATTCATTAGTCACCCAAGAGTTTGCATTAAGAAGTGGCATGACGCCTACACCCCTGAATAACCCTATGGTGGTACAAACCCCCGGAGCTGAGATGAGAGCCAAGATAGGCTGTAAGTGAGTCGAGATCGTCATTAACGGGGTAGATTTCCTAGCAGACCTTATCATCCTAAGATCGCAAAGCTTGGATGTGATCTTAGGAATGGATTGGCTCATCGAGCACCAAGGTTTGTTAGATTGTGCCAACCGAACTATCACTGTGACCAATGACCAAGGAGTCGAAGTTAAATTTGCCTCCAACCCGTCCTCTTCTCAAGCCACCCAAGTCAACTGTCTGACTGAAGTTGGATTGGAGCAAGTGCCGGTAGTATGGGAATACCCCGATGTCTTTCCTGATGAGCTACCGGGAATGCCTCCTGACCGAGACATTGAGTTCATCATCGAGCTCATACCCGGAGTAGGATCCATCTATAAGAAGCCTTATGGAATGGGATCGGAAGAGTTAGCAGAGCTGAAGAAGCAACTGGAAGAGCAGTTGAGGAAGGGATTTATCCGCCCTAGTGCCTCCCCTTGGGGATCACCCACTACTAGGAAAAGGCCTGCTAGTGGCGCACCTGTTTTGGCTACTAATGGCGCACTACAGGTGCACCAGTAGCATCACGCCATTAGAATTTTTTACTAATGGCGCACCACAAGTGCGCCATTAGTATTCATCGAGCTCATACCCGGAGTAGGATCCATCTATAAGAAGCCTTATGGAATGGGATCGGAAGAGTTAGCAGAGCTGAAGAAGCAACTGGAAGAGCAGTTGAGGAAGGGATTTATCCGCCCTAGTGCCTCCCCTTAGGGATCACCCACTACTAGGAAAAGGCCTGCTAGTGGCGCACCTGTTTTGGCTACTAATGGCGCACTACAGGTGCACCACTAGCATCACGCCATTAGAATTTTTTACTAATGGCGCACCACAAGTGCGCCATTAGTATCTGGTATACTAACGGCGCACCAGGGAGTGCGCCATTAGTATATCCCATGGTGCGCCATTACTATTTGACTTAGTAATGGCGCACCACATAGAAGTGCGCCATTATTAACAATTTTTTTTCAAAAAAAATTCAGAATTTTTTTTCAATTTTTTTTTAAAATTCACAATTTTTTTTCGTTTTTTTTCTTAATCTCGGGTCACTATGGCTTAATCTCAAGTCAAATCACACCCCGTGGTCAAACTTCCCAAAAGGTCACCCATCCTAACACTACTCCAGCCCGAGCACGCTTAACTTCGCAGTTCTATCCAACCCCAGCACCAGCTCACTTCACAGGTACTTGTTGATATATCTATCATATCAATCCTATTAAACCTTGTTGATGTCTAGGACTTTGTTCATGTTCATGAGTGTGATGAAATTTTGAAAAAATATTTCAAATTCCCGGCCATATTACGTATCATATTTTGAAAAAAAATTCCAAAAAAAGAAAGTTTTTGTTAAAACAATTTTTTTTTCTGTTACTAGTGGCGCACCTAGCAAATGGTGCGCCACTAGTAAGTTTGATTTTTTTTCATTTCCCCCCTCTAGATCTTAAAAGCCCCGTATCTTTCGTTCTGTTAGGTTTTCTGTTATGTAACTTTTCGAGTAGAAGATTTTTCATATGAAAAACTTTTTAATCCGAGTTCGTATGCAAAAGTTATGCCCATTTTACAAATTCCAGAGAGATTTTGCAAATAAAGTCGAAATTCATATTTGTAAATTTTCCCAACAACTAGACCACATATCACATGGGAAACTTATTTTTTTTTGACATTTCCAACATTTTCTTTTATTTTTTCTAAAACTGAAAAGGCGGTCCAAGGGGGGGGGGATTTTTTGGGCAAAGTTAGTAATGGCGCACCACACCCACGGTGCGCCATTACTAACTTTGAAAAAAAATTGTTAGTCGTGGTGCAACTAGTAATGGCGCACTGTCCCCTCGGTGCGCCATTACTAGTTTTGAAAAAAAATAAAAAAAATTGTTAGTAGTGGCGCACCGAGGGTGTGGTGCGCCATTACTAGTTAAACTAGTAATGGCGCACTATCCCCTGGTGCGCCATTACTAGTTTTGAAAAAAAATAAAAAATATTGGTATATAGTAGTGGCGCACCGTGGATGTGGTGCGCCATTAGTATTTGGACACTAATGGCGTACCAACACATGGTGCGCCATTAGTATATAGTAGTGGCGCACCACATGTGTGGTGCGCCATTAGTGTCCATATTATCTATAGCCATTTTCCTAGTAGTGACCTGTTCTGTTTGTGGCAAAGAAGGACGGTACTATCCGCTTATGCATTGACTATCATTCCCTCAATGAAGTTACAATCAAGAACAAGTATCCACTTCCCAAGATTGAAGATCTGTTTGATCAACTCAATGGGGCCAAGGTGTTCTCCAAGATCGACCTCAGATCAGGGTACTACCAGCTGAAAATCAGACCCCAAGATATTCCGAAGACGACATTTGTAACTAGATACGGCCTGTATGAGTGCACGGTCATGTCCTTTGGATTGACCAATGCCCCAGCTTACTTCATGTATCTCATGAATAAGGTCTTCATGGAATATTTGGACAAGTTTGTTGTCGTCTTCATTGATGACATTCTTGTCTTCTCGAAGACGGAAGAAGAGCACGAGCAACACTTGTGGATGGTCCTAGACAAGCTTCGAGAGCACCAACTGTACGCCAAGTTCAGCAAGTGCGAATTTTGGCTGCATGAGGTTGGATTCTTGGGTCATAAGTTGACTGCCGAAGGATTGTCAGTGGATCCCACCAAGATCCAAGCCGTGACTGAATGGCAAACCCCGAGCAATGTGAAGGAAGTCAGGAGCTTCCTCGGACTCGCGGGATATTACCGCAAGTTCGTTGAAGGATTCTCAAGCATTGCCCGACCCAGGACCCGGCTCTTGAAGAAGGACAAGAAGTTTGAGTGGACGCCGAAGTGCGAAGAAAGCTTCCAGGAGCTGAAGGATAGATTGACCGCCGCCCCAGTTCTGGCCACACCTGATATTCACAAGGAATTTGTGATATATTTTGATGCGTCGAGAGCCGGGCTTGGAGGTGTTCTTATGCAAGAAGGCAGAGTCGTAGCATATCTATCCAGACAGCTACGTCCTCATAAAGGGAACTATGCTACTCATGATCTTGAGTTAGCAGCAGTGGTTCATGCCCTGAAGACATGGCGGCATTACTTCCTAGGGAAGCGGTGTGAGATATACACAGATCACAAAAGTCTGAAGTATATCTTCACTCAGAAGGAATTCAACATGAGGCAGAGAAGATGGCTAGAATTGATCAAGCATTATGATCTCAGTGTTCAATACCACCCTGGAAAGGCTAATGTGGTAGCAGATGCATTAAGCAGAAAGGCTTGTTCCTTGAATGCTATGCTTAAGGAAAAGATACCCGCCTTGTATAAGGAACTTGAAAGCTTGGGGTTGAACTGGTTGCACCAGGATTCTTGGCCAACCTCAAAGTCAAGCCTACCCTGATGGATGATGTTAAGGAAGCTCAGAAGGGACACGAGAGTATTGAAGGCATCAAGAGGAAGATCAAGGCAGGTAAGGCCCCAGGATTCTCAGAGGATGAGCAAGGAATTTTGTGGTTCGGGAATCGCATTTGCGTACCCAACAAGGTTGAGCTCAAGAACTTGATATTGCAAGAAGCTCATGAGACCCTGTATTCCATCCATCCTGGAGGGACCAAGATGTATCAAGACCTGAAGGAAAGATTTTGGTGGCACGGGATGAAAAGAGAGATTGCCACCTATGTTGCAAAGTGTGATATATGCCAAAGGGTCAAGGCTGAATATCAGCGACCTGCTGGATTGCTACAACCACTCAAGGTTCCCGAGTGGAAATGGGATAAAGTCGGAATGGATTTCATCACTGGACTACCTAGGTCAAACAAGGGACATGACTCCATCTGGGTCATAGTCGATCATTTGACCAAAGTAGCCCGTTTCATTCCTGTCAAGACTACCTATGATGGCAACCAGCTGGCAACCCTTTACATCATAAGAATTGTAAGCCTTCATGGTGTTCCTAAGGAGATTGTGTCAGATCGAGGGACCCAGTTTACCTCAAGGTTCTGGAAGAAGTTCCAAGAGGCTATGGGAACCAAGTTGTCCTTCAGCACTGCTTTCCACCCATAGACCGGAGGTCAGACAGAACGAGTGAATCAGATACTCGAAGACATGCTCCGAGCCTGTGTCTTAGCATATGGAGCTAAGTGGGAAGATTGCCTCCCTTATGAAGAATTCTCCTATAACAACAGTTATCAGTCAAGCCTTTGGATGGCACCATTTGAGGTGTTATACGGACGGAAGTGCCGCACACCCCTCAATTGGTCAGAAACCGGAGAAGGACTAGTATTTGGGCCCGATATCCTCCGTGAAGCAGAAGAGCAAGTTCAGCTAGTCAGAGAGCGACTGAAGACCGCCAAGTCAAGACAGAAGAGCTATGCTGACACTCGTCGCCGACAAGTAGACTTCCAAGTCGGAGACCATGTGTACCTGCGTGTAACTCCTCTTAAGGGAACCAAGCGTTTCCACGTTAAGGGAAAGCTCGCACCAAGATTTATCGGCCCCTTCAAGATCACCACACGACGCGGAGAAGTAGCTTACCAGTTGGAACTGCCTCCTGAACTATCCGATGTGCACAACGTATTCCATGTGTCACAACTCCGGAAGTGTCTCCAAGTTCCAGACAAGCCTGATCTTTACAAGAAAGTCGATCACCAAGCCATTGACCTTCAGCCTAATTTGACCTACCGTGAGAGGCCCATCTGCATTTTGGATGAGGCTGAACGACACACTCGAAGACGCACCATTAAGTACTTCAAGGTCGAGTGGAGCAACCACACTGAAGCAGAAGCAACCTGGGAACGTGAAGACTACCTTAGATCCGAGTTTCCCGATCTCTTTTAAAGCCTAGTTTAGGAATCTCGGGGACGAGATTCTTGTAAGGGGGGTAGGTCTGTCACACCCTGCATTTTGTAACATGTCATTAGCATTAATAAAGCATGAAAATTTGGACCAACAAAAACTTTTGCATTATTTGGCCTTTTATTTGGAGTTGGTTTTCTCTCTGTGATTTTCAAGTGCTGTTTAAAGTCAACTACTCCACTTTATATACTTCATCTCCCTGCCCCAAACTTCTGCCCAATGACCATGCCATGTGTATAGTGCAATATAGTATTTTCTTACAAAAATAAGTTGGCCAAAAAGTTTTCAAAAATTAGTTTTCCAAAAACCCCTGAATTGAGGTTTGCACTACAAGTACTTGATTTGGGGTATGAAAAATATTTCAAAGAGCATATTTGAAACCTACTAGATATAGGATTTCCATAAACCACAAAAATATAATTTTAAAAGTTATTTTCCTATTTTATTTAAAAGCTTTTTCTTAAGGCCAGAAATGGTCTTTAATAGGGAAAAATTATTTTATTATTCCAAAAATATTTGACAAAATTCTTGGAAGCTCATTGGACATATATTGTCCATATATGTGAGTTTAAACACATGGTCATGTTCAACATATTGGACAAAATCCCAAAACCATTTCTGCCCATTTCAAGGAATTGAAATATTTCTACAGGAAATATTTTCATAAAAATCCAAGGAAAATCTAGCAAGTCACAAATGCATATTGTGATCACCTTGCAAAGCCTCATCTCAATTAAGGTCCGTTTGGTTCACCAAAATGCACCAAAACCCTCTTTGACCAGAATCAAATTTGACCAACTTTGTTCTACCAACTTTCTCTCCTTGACCCGAACTTTTGTGATCATGCTAACGTGACCAAATAAGGCCACTACACTAAGTAGTGCATCAAGGAGAAGTGATTTGCTCAACTAGATCTGCAGAAGTTCATTTCTGCTCATTTCTAGGGTTTACAAAAGTTGCATTGGAAACTTTGCCCAAATGAGCTCAAAACCTGTACTCTCGTGATGCATACTTTACATGTTGATAGATCATGTCATTGCACTCAAAACTTGTTTTCTGCAAACTACCTACTTAGTGCTATATCATTGCATTATTGTGCCCTGTCCCAACCATGGGTTGCTTGCGAGTACATTCAAAGTACTCATTGGCTTGCCACTGGTTATTTAATTGGCCAGGCATGGAAGAACAGGAGTTCGAAGAAGAGTTCTTTGGAGACGAACATGCGAACTAGGACGTTTCCAAGTCAGAATGCCTGTAGCGTTAAGGCAGATGGCATGGGTTCTACTTATCGACGAAGATTTCCGCTGCTTATGTTTATTTGGTACTCAGCCCTTATGGCTTTATCCATGTAAGACTTGACCATAACGGTCATAATTTGTGTAAGACGGTATGTACGGATGTAAGAGTCTTGCTATTCAGCATCTGTGTGTTAAGTGAGCATTGATCTCTGGGATCACTGTGCACGTGCATTCGGTTGTCACGACTTATGGGTCGGGGTCCCCAGATTGCCCTACTCATGGTTTGAATTTGTGGATGATTAAACAAAAAATTTATGCCGAATTGAATTTTGCTTCTAGAAATCTTTTAGATTCGGCCGCGGGAGGCACTTTTATGGAAATCACCTTAGGAGAAGCTACTAAACTCCTAGATAATATTATGGTTAATTAGTCTCAATGGCATACCGATAGATCTACTAGTAAAAAAGTGCATGCGATAGAAGAACTTAATGTTTTGAGTGGAAAGATGGATGAACTTCTAAAATTCTTTGCTAATAAGAGTGTTTCTTCTGATCCCAATGATATGCCTTTGTCTACTTTCATTGCGAATAATAATGAATCTATGGATGTGAATTTTGTTGGTAGGAATAATTTTGGTAACAACGCTTATAGAGGAAACTTTAATCCTAGGTCATATCCTAGTAATTCCTCCAATAATTATGGTAATTCCTACAACAATTCTTATGAAATTTTAATAAGTTGCCCTCTGATTTTGATACTAGTGTTAAAGAATTTATGAATTCGCAAAAGAATTTCAATGCCTTGCTTGAAGAAAAATTGCCTAAAATTGATGAATTGGCTAGGAACGTGGATACAATTTCTCTTGATGTTGATTCTTCGAAAATTAGATCTACTCCACCTAAGCATGACATCGATGAGTCTCTCAAAGCTATGAGAATTTCCATTGATGAGTGCAAAGAAAGAACCGCTAGGATGCGTGCTAAGAAAGATTGCTTTGTAAAAGCGTGTTCTTCTAGTTTTTATGAGAATAAAGATGAAGATCTAAAAGTTATTGATGTGTCTCCTATTAAATATTTGTTTTGCAATATGAATCTTGATAATGATGGGACTGGAGATGAGTCATCTTTAGTTAGGAGGCGTCCAAAAAATTCGGAGTTTTTAGATCTTGACGCAAAAATTAGTAAAAGTGGGATTGAAGAGGTCAAAACTTTAGATACCAATGAACCCACTATCTTGGATTTCAAGGAATTTAATTATGATAATTGCTCTTTGATAGATTGTATTTCCTTGTTGCAATCGGTGCTAAATTCTCCTCATGCTTATAGTCAAAATAAAGCTTTTACCAAACATATCGTTGATGCTTTAATGCAATCTTATGAAGAAAAACTTGAGTTGGAAGTTTCTATCCCTAGAAAACTTTATGATGAGTGGGAACCTACTATTAAAATTAAAATTAAAATTAAAGATCATGAATTCTATGCTTTGTGTGATTTGGGCGCTAGTGTTTCCACGATTCCAAAAACTTTGTGTGATTTGTTAGGTTTCCGTGAATTTGATGAGTGCTCTTTAAACTTTCATCTTGCGGATTCCACTATCAAGAAACCTATGGGAAGAATTAATGATGTTCTTATTGTTGCAAATAGGAATTATGTGCCCGTAGATTTCATTGTTCTTGATATAGATTGCAATCCTTCATGTCCTATTATTCTTGGTAGACCTTTCCTTAGAACGATTGGTGCAATTATTGATATGAAGGAAGGGAATATTAGATTCCAGTTTCCGTTAAGGAAAGGCATGGAACAATTCCCTAGAAAGAAAATTAAATTACCTTATGAATCTATTATGAGAGCCACTTATGGATTGCCTACCAAAGATGGCAATACCTAGATCTATCCTTGTTCTTATGCCTAGCTAGGGCGTTAAACGATAGCGCTTGTTGGGAGGCAACCCAATTTTATTTTTATTTTTTTGCTTTTTTCTTATGTTTAGGAATAAATCTTTGATCTAGCCTCTGGTTAGATTTGTTTTTGTGTTTCAATTAGTGTTTGTGCCAAGTTAAGCCTATAGGATCTTCTTGGATGATAGTTATTTGATCTTGCTGTTCACGAAAACAATTGTCAAAAATTACCAGAACGTGATATAATACTTATTCCAATTGCAGCAGACCAATAAACAAATTATTTAGGTTGTCCTATTTTGATAGAATTTTTAGAGTTCCAGAAGTTTGCGTTAGTTACAGATTACTATAGACTGTTCTGTTTTTGACAGATTCTGCTTTTCATGTGTTGTTTGCTTATTTTGATGAATATATGGCTAGTAAAATCGTTCATAAACCATAGAGAAGTTGGAGTACAGTAAGTTTAACACCAATATAAATAAATAATGATTTCATTACAGTACCTTGAAGTGGTGTTTTGTTTTCCTTCGCTAACGGAGCTCATGAGATTTTCTGTTGAGTTTTGTGTTGTGAAGTTTTCAAGTTTTGGGTAAGGATTTGATGGATTATGGAACAAGGAGTGGCAAGAGCCAAAGCTTGGGGATGCCCAAGGCACCCCAAGGTAAATCTAAGGACACCAAAAAGCCAAAGCTTGGGGATGCCCCGGAAGGCATCCCCTATTTCGTGTTCGTCCATCGGTAACTTTACTTGGATCTATATTTTTGTTCACCACATGATATGTGTATTGCTTGGAGCGTCTTGTATGATTTGAGTCTTAGCTTTTTAGTTTTCCACAATCATCCTTGCTGTACACACCTTTTGAGAGAGACACACATGATTCAGAATTTACTAGAATACTCTATGTGCTTCACTTTATCTTTTGAGCTATATAGTTTTTGCTCTAGTGCTTCACTTATATCTTTTAGAGCACGGCGGTGGTTTATAGAAACTATTGTTCTCTCGTGCTTCACTTATATCATTTTGAGAGTTCTACAAAACAGCATGGTAATTTGCTTAAATTGAGAAATTAGTCCTAATGTGGTAGGCACCCAAGATTAGTAAAAACTTTCTTATAAGTGCGTTGAATACTAAGAGAAGTTTGATGCTTGATGATTGTTTTGAGATATGGAGGTAGTGAAATTAAAGTTGTGCTAGTTGAGTAGTTGTGAATTTGAGAAATACTTGTGTTGAAGTTTGCAAGTCCCGTAGCATGCACGTATGGTAAACGTTGTGTAAAAATTTGAAACATGAGGTGTTCTTTGATTGTCCTCCTTATGAGTGGTGGTCGGGGACGAGCGATGGTCTTTTCCTACCAATCTATCCCCCTAGGAGCATGCACGTAGTGCTTGGTATTTGATGACTTGTAGATTTTTGCAATAAGTATGTGAGTTCTTTATGACTAATGCTGAGTCCGTGGATTATACGCACTCTCACCCTTCCATCATTGCTAGCCTCTTCGGTACCGTGCATTGCCCTTTCTCACCTTGAGAGTTGGTGCAAACTTCGCCGATGAATCCAAACCCCGTGATACGATACACTCAATCACACTTAAACCTCCTCATATCTTCCTCAAAACAGCCACCATACCTACCTATTATGGCATTTCCATAGCCATTCCGAGATATATTGACATGCAAGTTTCCACCGTTCCGTTTATCATGAGACGTTTCATCATTGTCATATTGCCTTGCATGATCATGTAGTTGACATCGTATTTGTGGCAAAGCCACCATGCATATTATTTCATACATGTCACTCTTGATTCATTGCCCATCCCGGTACACCACCGGAGGCATTCATATAGAGTCATACCTTTTTCTAGTATCGAGTTGTAATCATTGAGTTGTAAATAAATAGAAGTGTGATGATCATCATTCAAAGAGCATTGTCCCAATAGAAAAAGAAAATAAAAAAAGAGAAAGGCCAAATAAAAAAAGAAAGGCCAAAAAAATAAAATAAAGAAAGGGACAATGCTGCTATCCTTTTTTCGATACTTGTGCTTCAAAGTAGCACCATGATCTTTATGATAGAGAGTTTCTTGTTTTCTTACTTTAATATACTAGTGGGAATTTTTCATTATAGAACTTGGCTTGAATATTCCAACAATGGGCTTCCTCAAATGCCCTAGGTCTTCATGAGCAAGCAAGTTGGATGCACACCCACTTAGTTTCTTTTGTTGAGCTTTCATGCATTTATAGCTCTAGTGCATCCGTTGCATGGCAATCCCTACTCCTTGCATTGACATCAATCGCTGGGCATCTCCCTAGCTCGTTGATTAGCAGCGTCCATGTGAGACTTTCTCCTTTTTTGTCTTCTCCACATAACCCCCATCATCATATTCTATTACACCCATAGTGCTATATCCATGGCTCACGCTCATATATTGCGTGGAAGTTGAAAAAAGTATGAGATTACTAAAGTATGAAACAATTGCTTGTCTTTTCATCGGGGTTGTGCATGATGAGAACATTCTTGTGTGACGAAAATGGAGGATGACCAAACTATATGATTTTTTAGGGATGAACTTTCTTTGGCCATGTTATTTTGAGAAGACATAATTGCTTAGTTAGCATGCTTGAAGTATTATTACTTTTATGTCAATATTAAACTTTTATCTTGAATCTTTCGGATCTGAATATTCATACCACAAATAAGAGAATTACATTGAAAATTATGCGAAGTAGCATTCCACATCAAAGATTATGTTTTTACCATTTACCTACTCGAGGACGAGCAGGAATTAAGCTTGGGGATGCTTGATACGTCTCCAACGTATCTATAATTTTCGATTGTTCCATGCTATATTATATTCTGTTTTGGATGTTTAATGGGCTTTATTATACACTTTTATATTATTTTTGGGACTAACCTATTAACCAGAGGCCCAGCCCAAATTGCTGTTTTTTTTGCCTATTTCAGTGTTCCGCAGAAAAAGAATATCAAACGGAGTCCAAACGGAATGAAACCTTCAGGAACGTGATTTTTGGAACAAACGTGATCCAGATAACTTGGAGTGGACGTCGAGCAACAGACGTGGAAGCCACGAGGTAGGGGGGCGCGCCTACGCCCCCTAGGCGCGCCCCCACCCTCGTGGGCCCCTCGTGGCTCCATCGACCTACTTCTTCCTCCTATATATACCTACGTACGCCCAAACCATCAGAACAAACCACGAAAACCTAATTCCACCGCCGCAACCTTCTGTACTCGTGAGATCCCATCTTGGGGCCTTTTCCGGCGTCCTGCCGGAGGGGGCATTGATCACGGAGGGCTTCTACATCAACACCATAACCTCTCCGATGATGTGTGAGTACTTTACCTCAGACCATTGGGTCCATAGTTATTAGCTAGATGGCTTCTTCTCTCTCTTTGGATCTTAATACAAAGTTCTCCTCGATTCTCTTGGAGATCTATTTGATGTAACTCTTCTTTTGCGGTGTGTTTGTCGAGACCGATGAATTGTGGGTTTATGATCCAGATTATCTATGAACAATATTTGAATCTCCTCTGAATTCTTTTATTTATGATTAGTTATCTTTGCAAGTCTCTTCGAATTATCAGTTTGATTTGGCCTACTAGCTTGAACTTTCTTGCAATGGGAGAAGTGCTTATCTTTGGTTCAATCTTGCGGTGCTCGATCCCAGTGACAGTAGGGGAAACGACACGTATTGTATTGTTGCCATCGAGGATAAAAAGATGGGGTTTATATCATATTGCATGAGTTTATCCCTCTACATCATGTCATCTTGCTTAAAGCGTTACTCCGTTCTTATGAACTTAATACTCTAGAGGCATGCTGGATAGCGGTCGATCTGTGGAGTAATAGTAGTAGATGCAAGCAGGAGTCGGTCTACTTGTCACGGACGTGATGCCTATATACATGATCATACCTAGATATTCTCATAACTATCCTCAATTCTATCAATTGCTCGACAGAAATTCGGTCACCCACCGTAATACTTATGCTATCTTGAGAGAAGCCACTAGTGAAACCTATGGCCCCCGGGTCTATTTTCCATCATATTGATCTCCCGTTATTTCCATTACTGTTTACTCTGCTTTCTTTACTTTTACTCTTTATTATAAAAATACCAAAAATATTATATTATCATCTCTATCAGATCTCACTCTCGTAAGTGACCCTGAAGGGATTGACAACCCCTTGATCGCGTTGGTTGCGAGGTTCTTATTTGTTTGTGTAGGTGCGTGGGACTCGAGCGTAGTCTCCTACTGGATTGATACCTTGGTTCTCAAAAACTGAGGGAAATACTTATGCTACTTTACTGCATCACCCTTTCCTCTTCAAGGGAAAACCAACGCAGTGCTCAAGAGGTAGCAGTGCACTCGTTTGACCGTCATGCCAGCGTGCAACCCAGCATGGACGGGACGGGACGGCAGAGTCAGAATTTCAGTTTCTCTAGTTTTCCACGGCAAGCTGGCGCGCTAAGCCATGCCTGCTTAATTATGCATTGAATTCCGATGACCGTCGCGCTACCTTCCGCCTATAAGTAATGTTTCTCGGCCTTCTATGGTGGCACCGTGACCCAACTCGCCCTATCCTCATAAGCCCCCACCGGCCCGACGTCGCTCGCCACTTATCCTCGCTCTCGCCACGTCCGCCATGCCCCCGCCCGTCCGCGATAGGTGAGGCCAGAGGCGGTCACCACTGGAACTAGTGTTCGGTTTTTCACCAGAAGGCAGACGGAGGGAGGAGGCATTCTATCGGTCTTTAGATGGCAATGCGGAGATCGAGGACTTGTTGGAGCGCGGCCGCCTGGTGGAGGAGGAGGAGTTGTTGGAGTGCCACCGCTTGGCGGAGGAGCAGCGTATCGCCGATTTGCGCCGCCAGCGGGACATGGAGCAGCAGCGCACCGACGCTCTGAGTCGCGAGCAAAGCCCGCAACTGGGCCGACTACGTGGAGGCCGGCACCCAGCAAATAGCCCTGGAGGCTATCGGGCATGCACGCGTTCGCGACGCCGATTTTTACTACTAGGTCGTCAAGTGGGCTTCCCGCTTTGAAGCCGAAGCTTCGGTGGACCACGCCGGCATGGAAAGGGCCAATGCACGCGAGCAACCCGCCCTATCGCACCTCTAGCAAGTCCGAGGCGAGGAGGAGGACGCCGGTGCCGGTGTTTAGCGTGTACCGCAGATGGCGGCCGGCATCGTCTAGTTAGCTAAGAGTAAGTTAGTACTTGTACGCTACTAGAGTATTAGTGGGAGTAGATAGTTAACTTGGCTATGATGGTTGTCAAGATGGAAGTTCAGTACTCTATATGTGGATCAGACCTATTACTTTGCTCTAAATGTTGAACTTTCCGTTTGAACGTATGGAATGGGCTGTTATTTTTTTAAATGGGTTGTATTTGTCCTCCACGGATTTAGAGGCTGACTTGTCAGCCTACCAAGTTGACGCGTACACAATCAGGAGATGATTGTACGTGGGGAGGATGACAGCAGGGACCCGCCAAGGTCATGGCAGTACGCAAGCAAGTGCCTCCTTATTTCAAGCCAATAAAAAATGAATCCTCCTAATGGATTTCTCAAATCTGGGTCCCATGCCATTGTCAATGTAGTCAATAAACGAGAGAATTGCACAACGAGCGGCTGACACCACGGACCCAGCAGCTCGCCCAGATTTCTTTGTTTTAGGTTAATTTGATAAATGCCACTCCAAATCTGGTGTTTCTGAGAAATGCCACTGCAATTTCCAAACGTTGAAAAATGCCATTTAATACCATTTCCAGTGGCATTTTTTGATGTCTGGAGTGGCGTTTTTCAAACTTTGCAAATTGCAGTGGCATTTTCCAAAGTTTGCAAAAATTGCAGTGGCATTTTTCAAAGTTTGGAAATTGCAGTGGCATTTTTATGAATCGCCATAATTGGAGTGGCATTTATGTAATTCATTTTTGAGACGGAAGCAGGGTGTCAACCGGGCTGTGCGGGGCACTCTAGCCTGTCTAGACAGCCTTCTCTTTTATGTTTACCACGGACCAGCCCAGTAGTTTTCTTTTTCTTTCTAAAAATGGCTAGCCCAGTTTTTTTTTTTGTGATTTGCCAAGTAAGTCGCTTTGTCAGGCCTGTTGGGCTGCAAATCTTTCAAGACGAGGAGAGCTTCATTCGGCTCGACGAGAAAATGGCCTATCAGTAATGAGAAATGGGTTGTACATTTTTAAAACACATCAAACCGGCAATTAGTTTCAAATTTCTTTTTTTCATTTCAATATTTTAAATTGCATTAATTTTTATGCGTGGACAATTTGGTGGATTTTATATTGATATATATTTATTTTTAAAATCAGTTTGAATGTGACTCGAAATTTCGGGATTAAAAACAGTTCGGACCGCACCGAAATATGCAAAAGTTTGTATAATTTTTTAACCGTGGCCACAATATGGGCTGTAGTGCTAACAAAAAGAATATGGGCTCCATAAAAACCTTAAGAATTAGCAAATGGGCTGTAAATTATTAGAAATAATGGCAGATGGGTTGTATGCTGTTTTCCACAGATTTGAGGATTTCCTAAAAAAAGGTTGACGCACAAGCAGTGACTGTTGGATGTCCATCCAACGACCGTCGTGCTTCTTCAATCTCTGCTCTTCCTGCTCCAGCCGCTCAAACAAGCGCCGGTGGGACTGCCTGCTCCCTCCTCCCCGCGGCCGGCTGTGCTGCCGCGCAGGCCTCACTGCCCCACCGTACTCCCATCGCTGGCCTAGCCATCTCTTACTGACCCACACCTGCTGTTATTCTCCGGCGACGGCAGACGAACCAGTAAACCCTCGTACAGTCGTACTCCCCTCCGTGTGGGAAACAACTGCCAAGTCTTCCCTGCCTCCGTGTCGTCCACCGCTCTGGTGCTCTCGGTGCGGCCTGGTTAACGTGGTCAACGACCAACATGCATCTGAAGTGGACTGTACGTGGAGAGGCTGACAGCTGGGTCCACGGCCGCACGCAAGGAAATGCCTCCTTATTACGCGCAAAATAAGGATTCCTCCACGTAACCTCTGGGACCAACCGAAAGGGCCTCTGTATTTTGCGAAAAAAATGTTACCGCCGCTGACAGCTCGGACCCACCAGCTATATCTTCACACGCAAGTAAGTGCGTCCTTATTATGCACAAAAAATGAATACTCCCCCTGCTAGCTGGGACCCAGTATAGTGGCAGGCTGACTTGTGGGCCTACTAAGTTGACAGGGACGGAGGGCTTTGTCAACTTATTCAATATGCACGATTCTAGCTCCAGTGACCGTACGATGTCCATCCAACGGCCGTACGTAGTGCTTCTTCAACCTCTGGTCTTCTTGCTCTAGCCGCCCAAACCAGCGCCGGTCGTGCCTCGTGCTCCTGCCTCCCGTGGCCGGCTGCGATGCGGCGGAGGCCTCACCGCCCCCTACTACTCCCATCGCTGGCCAGGCCATCCCTCTACTCACCCACACCCCCTGTTATTCTGCGGTGACGACAGCCTCACACTCATCGAACCAGTGAACCCTCATACTCCTGTACGCGTGGGCATCCACTGCCGCGTCTTCCCCGGCTCCGCGATGTCCCCTTCCTAGGCCGCGTCGTCGTCCACGGCCCTGGTGCTCTCGGCGCGGTGTCGTCAACGTGGTCAAGGAACGACTTCCATCGGAAGAGTATTGTACATGGAGAGGCTGACAGCTGGGTCCACGGCAGCCGCAAGGAAGTGTCTCCTTATTACACGAAAAATAATTATTCCTCCACCTGACAGCAGGGACCCACCGGACGGGTCACCGTATTTGGCGAAGAAAAACATTCCCCCCCCCCGACTGCTGTGACCCACCGGACGGGCCACCGTATTTCATGAAAAAAATGTTCCCCCCGCTGTCAGCTCGAACCCACCGGAAGTGCCGCCTTATTACGCACCAAAAAATGAATACTCCCCCTGCTAGTTGGGACCCACCTTGGTGGGTGGCTGACTTGTGGGCCTACTAAGTTGACGGGGACGAAGTGCTTTGTCAACTTAGTAATTATGAACGATTCTAGCTCTAGTGACCGTACGATGTCCATCCAACGACCGTAGTGCTTCTTCAACCTCTGGTCTTCTTGCTCGAGCCGCCCAAAGCAGCGCCGGTCGTGCCACATGCTCCTGCCTCCCGTGGCCGGCTGTGCTGTCGCGGAGGCCTCACCGCCCCTACTATTCCCACCGCTGGCCAGGCCCTGTGATGACGACAGCCTCACACCGCAGCCGAACCAGTGAACCCTCGTACTCCTCTCCGCGCAGGCTTCCACTGCCGCGTCTTCCCCGGCTCCACGTCGTCCCCTTCCTAGACCCGCCGTCGTCCACCGCCCTGGTGCTCTCGGCACGGCGTGGTCAACGTGGTCAAGGAACGACTTCCACCGGAAGAGTACTGTACTTGGAGAGGCTGCAGCTGGGTCCACGGCCACAGCAAGGAAGTGCCTCCTTATTATGCTCAAAATAATAATCCCTCCACCTAACAGCGGGGACCCACCGGACGGGCCACTTTATTTGGTGAAAAAAACATTTCCCCCTGACTGCTGGGACCCACCAGCTACATCTTCGCACGCAAGGAAGTGCGTCCGGGCAAAAAAAGAATGATTCGCCCCCTGACTGCTGGAACCCACCAGCTACATCTTCGCACGCAAGGAAGTGCCTAATAGTCAGGACCTAGAACAGAGGAAACGGCCTTGTGTTCAACCGGCCACATTCGAAACGGGATCCTATTCATCGGGAGGATTCTGACGTACTGCAAAACGGAGGAAACAGACCTCCTACGGTCGAAACGGGGGTCCTGTTGATCGGGAGGGGTGTAGCGTACCGCAAAATGGAGGAAACAGACTTGTGTTGGAGCGCTACGGTCGAAACGGGGGTCGTGTTCATCCAGAGGGGTGTGGCGTACCAAAAACAGGACTCCACGGGATATTGTTCATCTACACCGCCAACCCCATCCAACCTCCACGGGCTACTGTTCATCCACCGTCGACCTCCTCCAGCCTCCACCTGCGACTATTCATCCACGGGCTCCTGCTCATCCAGCCTCCACCGCGCACTACTCCACCGGCTACTGTTCAACCAGCCCTCTCCACGGGCTCCTGTTCAACCACCCCACCATGGGCTACTGTTCATCCAGCCCTCCACCGTCTACTGTTCATCCTGCCCTCCACGGGGTGGTCCTGTTCATCCAGCCCTCCACATGGCCCTGTTCATCCAGCCCCAACCGGCTCGATCGATCGGGGTCCTGTTCATCCAGAGGCAACACCACGGGGTCTTGTTCATCCACCCCCACCGGGAATTGTTCATCCAAACCCCCCAGCAACGCTCACTGTTTATCTAGAGGCAGCATCGATCGACTTCAGTTAGCAATAGTAGCGAGGGAATCACTCGATCAGGTTCAGTTAACAGCCATCGATCGATCGCTCGGGTTCAGTAACGCGTAGCCTGCGGTGCAATCGCTCGGGTTCAGTTAGAGCCCAATGCCTCGCACCCACGTGCGTGCATGTACGAGAGAAACGCGCACTGCTCGGCCCCGACCACCCACCGTAACCGGGAACACCCCGATATTTTCCTCGCCCTCGCTTCAACCATGGTTTTTTCCGTCATGGACGGCCCAAAGAATGTCATGCAGCTGCGTCTCCGGCCCACCCAGGACGAAAAGCCCATTTTCTGTCATGATTTTTTGTCATAGAAGTAGGACCCCACCACATCTATGATGATACCGGGTTTTGTCACAATTATTGTCATCGAAGTGTCATAAGTATGACAGAAAAAAATTTCGTTCGACCAAAAATGTCATGGATGTGTCTTTTTTTGTAGTGCTGCTTGGTTCCAGGGACTAAACATGGACTAGAGGTTATTAAATGACATGCTAAAAGACCATGTTACCCCTAGTAATGAACTAATGGAGACAAGCTGCGATGCGGGGCAGTGGCAACTGTAGGAAAAAGTCCCAAAAAGACTCTCCCTCGGGGTCTTCTTTCTTTAGTCCCTAAAAGTCCCTCCTGTTTGGTTTAGATGGGACTGACACGGACGTTTTTTAGTCCCTACACCAAAATGTCCCTGTAAACAAACACCCTCTAATAATGCCGCTGGAAAATTGATGCAATGTCACAGTTAAAAGCAAATTACATGTTTAACGAATTTTATTGTTAACATAATCTCTCTGTTAATATTAATCAATGCCACCATTTGAGACATGCTACTGTCTTTCTTTCTTTCCCATTTAGATAAGTTAGATGCTTCTTTTGGTTGGCTTCTGTGTCATCCACCGTTATTGACCACTAGTTGTTTCCTTTGCACCTCTGTGTAAACAGGGTTATCTACTTCACCTAGTTGCTATTGTGACCTTTTGTTGCAGTGCACAAAACACTTTTGTTTTAAGAGTGTTTTGTGCAGTTCAACCAAAATGTCACACCGACAACGTTGCTTGATTGCTTGATCTTAGTGGAACTACACAAGAGGAGATCTTACTTCCTATGTGTGTTGGCAAATTTGGTTCAGATCTTCTTCTTGTGAGTTGTTTGAATTCCGCGTCATGAGAGGTCTGTACTAGCCTTCTTTCACATGATTGTGCAGTGTGCTTTCATATGTTGTGCTACTTGTACGCTAATGTTGCTTGATTTTAGGGAACTGCACAAATGGAGACAAGACATGCAATCTATATGTGCACCGTAATATCCCATTGATGTAAGATAAGGATATTTCACAACTGTTGGCCTGTATTTTGCCACTTTCATCTAAAAATTAACGTCATTGTTTAGTGCTATTCTTGTGCTCCCTAATTGACATGCCAAATCTTACATTGAAGGCGAAGCTTGTCTGTTATTGAAACAAGTGATGAAGGGGAAGAACAAGCGGAAGAAAAACAAAAATCAACTCCCGGTGCTGTAATAAAGCACTGGAACTGTGATGACACAAGTAATGATATAGTTTTGCATCTTAAATAATTGCTACGGCTTGAACGAGCAATTGTTTTTCCACTGATTTGATGCCACTCTTAATGTAATATGTAATTATCTCTACTTGTGCAAACAGGGATCTTCTTTGAAGATACCATATATTTTAGTGGAACTGCACAAGAAGATGTTGGAAACATTAAACTAATCGAGGATTATATAGTAAGCATGGCAACCACAGTAGATAACAACATATGGTTCCGGAGAAGTGCTTGATCTGTATGCTCTACACAATAAGCCTCCGGACAAAGTTGGTACTCGCCCACGGATTTCATCCATATGATTGAGCTTTCTCATCTCTATTGGTGTTGTGCTACTGTTTAGATACTGTCATGAGAAAGTGGTATTGTCCTTGAGAAGTGCTTCATCTGTGTTGTTTTAAATATTTCCTTTCCTTTTTTTGAGCAAACAGGGATGCTAGCATTTAGTTGTCCTCTTGTCCTGGCACAATAGGATCATCCTCCTCTGAAGAAGAATATGGAGTACGTGAAGTGCCTAGTTCCGATTATGCTAGGATAAAGAAGCCAAGCCTCTCTTCTTAAGAAGGGAGCAGTTGAAGGATGGTTACATTATTGCCCACAAGAAAAAACTAATTTCAGCTCGGAAGGACTCACGGATCTGCATCTTTGTTGTTGTGATGACCAGTACAATGTTGTTTTACGATTCCTTCCGGTGAGTTCCATTTTTTTAAATGTGTGCTCTGCATGGATCATGTTGGTTGACTGTTTAAACTGTCAATTCATAGTACAGTTTGCTTTATACTAATCACTTTTTTTGTATTTATGCAAACAGGGGTGCTCAGCTTGATTTCAATGGGAACTGCACAAAATGTTCATGAATACATCGAATACTCTCGAATCATTCATTTCCACCACAAGAAAGGAGGTGCTGATATGTTCAAGGCGTTGCAACATATAAAGGCGAAATCATACAAGCTACACACGAATTTGGTTGATTTTGGTGGAACTGCACAAAAAGAACAACTGGTTTATTTAGCACGAGGTGCCATGTCAATGTCCGAACCGATGGCAAACTCTGCCCATTCCACAATCGTAGGCATTTGATATTTTCAAATGGGAAAACCTTGTCAAAGTTTGCTCATTGATGTACGCAAAACAACACGCATTTGACAATTTGGAATGGGACAACCTTGTCAAATTTTGCTCATTAATGTTAGCAAGAAGACATGCGTTTGATATTTTCGAATGGGACGCCCTTTGCTGTTAGCAGCATCTATCAATTTTTATTTATTCTTTAGTTGTGAAGTAAATTTTGGCCCTGACATGTGAATCACTGAGATGCATAATCATCGATTGTTTTTAATGTTCTCTATGAATTGCCAGCCTGTGTGTTGATTGCAATGTACAGGAACACTAAATTTTGTACTCCCTCTGTTCCTTTTTACTTAGCATATTAGATTTTTTTTCAAGTCAGTTGATTTTACATTGTGAATGTTGATACTTTTTCTGCAAAGTAGAGATACTTTGACATCAGACAAAACTTGCAAACGAGGTGATCACCCTGGGAATAATGCTAGTACGTGTTGTTTTGCATGTTCATCCAATGCCAGTGATACAAGAATTCAAGCAAATCGAACTAAATTCATTCATACACTATCGGATTTCATATAAACATGCCGGATTTCATTACATTTCATACATTCTTCCACTAAAAAGGGGTGCGCTGGAGGCATAATTAATTAACCGTAGCACCCGTGTCCGGCTGAGCCGAACAGAAGCTTCTTCTCCAGCGCACTGAGCTTCAGTGACATAACAGCAAGTGCAGTTGCGTCACTTACATGTGGGCCAGATGCCTCTTGGGCCCACATGCCAGTGACCCAACTGCACCTGTAGTTAAGTACCTGAAGCAGCGTCCTTCTCCAACATAGCTCTCCAACTCCACGTCGCTGCGAACAAGCTAATCGGTCGTCAATGGTCAACCCGCCTAGCTTGGCTTCAACCGAAGGGTAGCAGCGGTGGCCTTACTTGGACCCGAGCGGCGGTGACCTACCATGTTCTACTCTACCTCGTTTTCTGTGTGCCGCGGCCTCGTTGGCAGCGGGGCGGGGCCTCGACGGAGCCGGCGATGTCCTCTGTCTCATTGCCGGCGGGGCGGCGCCTTGGCGGAGCGGGGGAAATCCTCCCCCTCATTGCCCGCAGGGTGGGGCCTCGGCTGAGCCGACGATGTCCTCTGCCTCGTTGTTGGCGGGGCGGGGCCTCGGCGGTGTCCTCTGCCTCGTTGTTGGCACCACGGGGCCTCACCGGAGCCGGCGGTGTCCTCTGCCTTGTTGTTGGCACCGTGGGGCCTCGGCGGAGCAGGGCCTCGTCGACCCCAGCGGAGCGGGGACTCGTCAGAACCGGCATTGTCCTCTGCCTCATTCTCGCTCTCGCTAAACAGCGCCTCGCCCGCTTCATCGCCCTGTTTGTAGGCAGCCGCAGCCTCCGCCACCCGCATGTGGTACCGCCAGCACTTGAGGTGGCCCTCGCGGGCGAAGCAGAACGAGTCGTGCACCGCCTCCTACTCCGCCCACTCCTCGGCGATCCGCTCCTCTGCCTGCAGGTGCTCCTGTAGGAGATGATGCTTGTAGGCGGCGTCGGCCTGCGCCTCCCGGAACTACTCCTGACGCTTCTGCCTCACTGTGTCCATGTATTGGGCACGGGCCTCGCCGATGGTCATGGTGCAATGCACCGGCGAGGATGGAGCGTAGGAGGGCGTTGGCACCGGGTCGTCGACTACCATGTTCCCCATGGGGACGTCATCGTCCTCCGGCTGCCTGCCGGCTAGCCAATAGGCAGCAATGGCTACCATCTCCTTGTGGTCCATCATCCGCCCCTCCCGAAGAGCGCTGGAGCACGAGGAAGCCATGGTGGGAGTAGTGGTGTGGATAGGAGAAAGGGAATGGAGGCGAATGACTATGGGTATGGCCGGTGCAGCAGTTTACATGGCAATGGTGGGTGACGGAGGGATGGACGTGTGGCGCCGGAGTAGCCGCCCCGACAACCGCGTATCATTAATGTGGGCGGCAGACGGACGGACGGCACTTGTGTCGTTTGAAGGCGGAGCGATCGCCTGCACTGGGAAGCGGGGCGGGCGGCGCTGACCGTTTCGAGCGGAAAGCGCGCGCGGGCGAGGGAGGCGGTCTGGGTGGGCCAGGGTAGTCAGACTCGTGCTTGGCAGCGGGTCGGTCCAGCAGCCGGGGCATGCTGGCTCGCCAGCGAGCTCGCCGAGCTGAGCGACGACAATCAGACGATGGACGCAGCCTCCGACCAAGAGCCGGCGCCACTGTCCAAGCTGGTTCATGTCGTGTTCACCATAGACCAGGTGCGGCCAACTTCGGAGCCCTAATGGCGGAAGAGCTACCAGCGCAGGAGGACTGGTGCTGCAACCTCCTTCTCCTCAACGAGCACCGGTGAACAAGCGAACGACAATGCCGTCGCGGACATGTGGCCCAATGAGCAGCGGGCGCTGTATCAGACCATCCGTAGGGCCCACGAGGCCCTCTCCGTGTCCTCCGAGTTGTTGCGCTCGCCGTGGCGCCGTCGTCTCGCGTTGTCAACATGGTCAACAGCATGAGGAATGAGGAGATGAGTTTACTTGGAGAGGATGACAGTGGGGACCCACCAGGGCCATAGCCGCATGTACGAGAGTGCCTCCTTATTATATACAACTGTAATTTTTTTTGCTTCCTCCTGGTTTCCTGACATCACGGTCCCACACCATTGTCAACTTATGTAGTCAATAAACGAGAGAATTGCACAAGGAGCGGCCGACAGCTGGGACCAAGCAGCTCGAGTAGTATTTGTCTTTTTGAGGTGTGAGCACTGCAGAGTTTTTCTTGAGCGATGTTTTCGTTGTAGTTCAGAGGAGAACAGGGTATTAACTGGGTGTGCTGTGGCCCGTTTAGCCCAGGCCAGAAATCCAGCCCAGATATTAATTTTTTTCAAGCTGAAAATGGCTAGCCCAGCTATACTTTTTTTTGAGCAATACCCAGGCAAGTTCAACTTGTTATTCTCCGTTCCGTTGGGCTGCAAATCTTTCCTAGGAGGGATGCATTAGGCTTAACAAGAAAATGGGCTTTAAGAAATAATAAATGGGATGTAATGATAAAAACTGGGCAGTAACTATAAAAAAATGCACCAAACACGTAATTAATTTATAAAATAATATTTCTGGATTTTGAAAATTTTAATTTCATTAATTGTTGCGCGCGCAATGTTTCGTTGGATTTTCATGTAATACAAATTTATATTGAAATTGTATTTAATCTGACTAGAAATTTGGGGATAAAAATATTTCGGATCCCATCAAAATGTGGGAAATTTTATTGAATTCTATTTTGAACGGTTGGTTGAAATTATTAATCGTTGTCCTTGCTAAAAATGGGCTGTAGTTTTAACAAACTATAAATGGGCTGTAGTAAATTCCATTAGAATTCAAAAATGGGCTCTACATTCTTACAAATTGCAAACGATTCTAGCTGTATTGACCGTACGATGTCCGTCAAACGGCCGTTGTGATTCTTCAACCTCTGGTCTTCTTGCTCCAGCCGCCCAAAGCAGCGCCGGTCGTGCCGCCTGCTCCTGTCCCCCGTGGCCGGCTGTGATGGCATGGAGGCCTCACCTCCCCCTACCACTCCCACCGCTGGCTAAACCCTGCGGCGAAGGCATCCTCACACCGCAACTGAACCAGTGAACCCTCGTACTCCTCTCCACGTGGGCATCCACTACCGCGTCTTCCCCGGCTCCGCGCCGTCCCCTTCCTAGGCCTCGCCATCGTCCACCGCCTTGGTGCTCTCGGAGCGGCGTGCTCAATGTGGTCAACGACCGACTTCCATCGGAAGAGTACTGTACATGGAGAGGCTGACAGCTGGGTCCACGGCCGCAACAAGGAAGCGCCTCCTTATTACGCGGAAAATAATTATTCCTCCACCTGACAGCAGTGACCCACCGGACGGGCCACCGTATTTTGCGAAAAAACATTTCCCCCCTGACTGCTGGGATCCACCAGCTACATCTTCGCACGCAAGGAAGTGCGTCCATATTATGAGCAAAAAAAATGATTCGCCCCCTGACTGCTGCAACCCACCAGCTAGATCTTCGCACGCAAGGAAGTGCGTCCATATTACAGGCAAAAAAAAACGATTCCCCCCTAACTACTGGGACCCACCAGCTACATCTTCGCACGCAAGGAAGTGCCTGACAGTCGGGACCCACCCGGTCGAAACGTACGTAGCGTTGTCATTCTGCTCGCAAACATGTACGTTCATATTGGTCGATCGGTCTGTCTGCATGCTGTAGCGATGAACCGTGGCCGTGTAAGGAAGGGCACCTGTGGTAGTATAGGCGCGCACGTGTGGTAGTAGAGGCACGCACGTAGCATGTACACGTAAGTACAACGGCCATGTTGCAAGAAAGTAAATACGGCCACGTATGTACATACACTACAAAAAAAAGACACATCCGTGACATTTTGGGCCGAACGAAAATCTTTTGTGTCATACTTATGACACTTCTATGACGATAATTATGACAAAACCAGGTATCATCATAGATGTGGTGGGGTCCTACTTCTATGACAAAAAATCATGATAGAAAATGGGCTTTTCGTCCTGGGCGGGCCGGAGACGCAGCTGCATGACATTCTTTGGGTCGACCATGACAGAAAAAACCGTGGTAGAAGCGAGGGCGCGGAAAATATCGGGGAGTCCCCGGTTACGGTGGGTGGTCGGGGGCGGAGCGATGCGCGTTTCTCTCGTACGTACGCGCGTGGGTGCGAGGCGTTGGGCTCTAACTAAACCCAAGCGAGGCGTTGGGCTCTAACTAAACCGAGCGATTGCACTGGAGGCTACGCGTTACTGAACCCGAGCGATTGCACTGCAAGCTACGCGTTACTGAACCCGAGCGATCGATCGATGGCTCCGATCGAGCGATTCCTTCGCTACTGCTGCTAACT
>NW_025228141.1:79935-107553 GCF_018294505.1 Triticum aestivum | reverse complement strand
AGGACCCCGTGGCGTTGCCTCTCGATGAACAGTGAGCGTTGCTGGGGGGGTTGGATGAACAGTTCCCGGTGGGGGTGGATGAACAGGACCCCGATCGTTTGAGCCGGATGAACAGGACCCCGTGGAGGACAGGATGAATAGGACATCCCCGTGGAGGGCAGGATGAACAGTAGACGGTGGAGGGCAGGATGAAAAGTAGCCCGTGGAGGGGTGGTTCAACAGGAGCCCATGGAGAGGGCTGGTTGAACAGTAGCCGGTGGAGTACCGCGCGGTGGAGGCTGGATGAACACGAGTCCGTGGATGAACAGTATCCCGTGGAGTCCCGTTTTCCGGTACGCCACACCCCTCCCGATGAACAGGACCCCTATTTCTACCGTAGTGCTCCAACACAAGTCCGTTTCCTCTGTTTTGCGGTATGCCACGCCCCTCTCGATCAACAGGACCCCGTTTCGACCGTAGGAGGTCTGTATCCTCCGTTTTGCGGTACGCCAGACCCCTCCCGATGAACAGGATCCCGTTTCGAACGTGGCCAGTCGAACACAAGGACGTTTTCTCCGTTATGCGGTACGCCGGGCCTCGTTTCCATCAGTTGTTCCGTCCAAGCCGGTTGGCTCCCACGCGTTCCGTTTCCTCCCGATGAACACGACGCATATCGTTGCCTCCCCATGAACACGACGACGACGCTGTTTCTCCGTTCTGACCCAGCCATGTACATGAGCCCAAGCCGTACGTACGCGCGAGTATGTGTTCGAGACCCTGCCCGTATGTACGTACGTGGCCGTATTTACTTTCTTGCACCCTGGCCGCTGTACGTACGTGTACATGCTACGTGCGCGCCTCTACTACGACACGTGCGCGCCTCTACATCGACCAGTATGTACGTACACGTTCGCGACCAGAAAGACAACACTACATACGCTTTGACCAGGTGGGTCCCGACTGTCACGCAGTTCCTTGCCTGCGAAGATGTAGCTGGTGGGTCCCAGCAGTCAGGGGAGCGGATCGTTTTTTTGCCCGGACGCACTTCCTTGCGTGCGAAGATGTAGCTGGTGGGTCCCAACAGTCAGGGGGAAATGTTTTTTTCGCGAAATACAGTGGCCCGTCCAGTGGGTCCCCGCGGTCAGGTGAATTTCCCCTATCTTAACTGAATTCGATTTATCAAAAATCGGGGTGGAATAATTATTTTGCGCGTAATATGGAGGCACTTCCTTGCTGCGGTCATGGACCCAGCTGTCAGCCTCTCCACGACAGTACTCTTCCGATGGAAGTCGTTCCTTGACCACGTTGACCACGCTGCTCCGAGAGCACCAGGGCGGTGGACGACGGCGAGGCCTAGGAAGGGGAGGACGCGGTGCCGGGGAAGACGCGGCAGTGAAAGCCCGCGCGGAGAGGAGTACGAGGGTTCACTGGTTCGGCTGCGGTGTGAGGCTGCCGTCGCCGCAGGGCCTGGCCAACGGTGGAAATAGTAGGGGACGGTGAGGCCTCCGCGGCAGCACATCCGGCCACGGGAGGCAGGAGCATGCGGCAGGACCGGCGCTGCTTTGGGCGGCTGGAGCAACAAGACCAGAGGTTGAAGAAGCACTACGGCCGTTGGATGGACATCGTACGGTCACTGGAGCTAGAATCGTTCATATTGACTAAGTTGACAAAGCACTCCGTCCCAGTCAACTTAGTAGGCCCACAAGTCAGCCTCCCACCAAGGTGGGTCCCAACCAGCAGGGGGAGTATTCATTTTTTTGTGCGTAATAAGGAGGCAATTCCGATGGGTCCGAGCTGACAGCGGGGGGAACATTTTTTTACGCAATACGGTGGCCCGTCCGGTGGGTCCCAGCAGTCAGGGGGCAAACGTTTTTTCGCGAAATACGGTGGCCCGTCCGGTGGGTCCCTGCTGTCAGGTGGAGGAATCATTATTTTCCGCGTAATAAGGAGGCACTTCCTTGCTGCCGTGGTGGACCCAGCTGTCAGCCTCTCCACGTATAGTCCACGTCCGATGGAAGCCGTTCATTGACTATGTTGACCACGCCGTGCCGAGAGCACCAGGGCGGTGGACGACGGCGAGGCCTAGGAAGGGGACGACGCAGAGCCGGGGAAGACGCGGAAGTGGAAGCCCGCGTGGAGAGGAGTACGCGGGTTCACTGGTTCGGCTGCGACGTGAGGCTGTCGTCGCCACGGGATAACAGGGGGTGTGGGTGAGTAGAGGGATGGCCTGGCCAGCGGTGGGAGTAGTAGGGGGCGGTGAGGCCCCCGCGGCATTACAGCTGGCCATGGGTGGCAGGAGCACGCGGCACGGCCGGGTCTCCTTTGGGCGACGGGAGCAAGATGACCAGAGGTTGAAGAAGCAGTACGGCCGTTGGATGGACATCGTACGGTCACTGCAGCTAGAATCGTTCATATTGACTAAGTTGAGAAAGCCCTTGGTACGCGTCAACTTAGTAGGCCCACAGGTCAGCTTCTGAAACGGTGCGCCCCAGATGTCAGGGGGAGGAATCATATTTTGGGCGGGTGAAGCTAGAATATCAAAGATTGAAGAAGAAGCACGGCATCCGTTGGATGGACATCCAACGGCCACTGCTGCTAGAACCGTGTGTTGACTATAATAAGTTGACAAAGCCTTGCATACGCGCCAACTTCTTTTTTTTAGGGGACGCGTCAACTTAGTAGGCCCACAAGTGTGTGGGAGAGAACTTATAGCCCATTTGTGATTTGTAAGAATGTACAACCCATTTTTGAATTCTAATGGAATTTACTACAGCCCATTTACAGTTTGTTAAAAGTACAACCCATTTTCTAGCTAGGACAACGATTAATAATTTCAACCAACCATTCAAGACATAATTCAATACAAAATTCCCACATTTTCAAGGGATCCGAAATATTTTTATCCCGAAATTTCTAGTCAGATTAAATATAAGTTTGTATTACGGAAAAATCTAACGAAACTTTGCGCGCGCAACAATTAAAAATTAAGATTTTCAAAATCCATAAATAATATTTTATAAACTAATTCCGTGCTTGGTGCATTTTTCTAGTTACTACCAAGTTTTTAAAATTACATCCCATTTATTATTTTTTAAAGCCCATTTTCCTGTTATGCCTAATGCATCCCTCCTAGGAAAGATTTGCAGCCCAGCGAGGAGGAGAATAACAAGTTGACCTTGCCTGGGTATTCCTCAAAAAAGCGTATAGCTGGGCTAGCCATTTTCATCTTGACAAAAATTAATATCTCGGCTGGATATCTGTCCTGGGTAGACGGGCCATAACCCGCCCAGTTAATACCCTGCTCTCCTCTGAACAACAACGAAAACATCGCCAAGAAAAACTCTGCAGTGCTCACACCTCAAAAACACAAATACTACTCGAGCTGCTTGGTCCCAGCTTTCGGCCGCACCTTCTGCAATTCTCTCATTTATTGACTACATAAGTTGACAATCGTGTGGGACCGTGATGTCAGGAAACCAGGAGGAAGGAAAAAAAATACAGTTGTACATAATAAGGACGCACTTGCTTACGTACGGCTATGGCCCTAGTGGGTCCCTATTGTCAACCAGTCAAAATAAAGTCATCTACTGAATCCTCATGTTCATTGACCATGTTAACAATGCTCGGCGCCACGGCGAGCGCAACAACTCTAAGGACGACGGAGAGGGCTTCGCGGGCCCTACGGATGGTCTGATACAATGCCCGCTGCTCATTCAGGAAGCCAGGATCATCGCACACCTATGAGCTCCTTCGAGAGACTGAGACGGCATGAAACGGTAAGGCCGCGCTTGGGAGCTCTGGTTTATTTCACGACTGTATTAAGATACAATTGTAATTTACTCGTCATCGGAAACAATGCGTAAAATACAGGCGTAATGAAACCGAGGGCCCGAGGTCTGTAAGTAGAACCGGTGGGTTACACTTGTAATTTGAGAGACCGGTGTATATTTTACTAGTCCAAATCGACCAACCAAGCGCTTCGCCCGAGATCATCTGCTTTTATTTACAAGCGTCAGTTTTACAAGCGGTTTTGGTTGGAAAACGACGATCCAATCACGGCCTAAGATGATGAGTTGGTCGAAAGATCATATGGTTTCACGTCTAACCTACCCGACTTGTCGTATAGGCTATGAATGAAACATGAGACGATGAACTTCTTAAGCACGGAAACAACAGAAGAGGATGATCTTCCTAACAAGCAAATCACTGGCATTAGATCGACATGAAAAACAATACGAAGCATTATTCTCAGGAGGCATGGTGAACAGCTCGTGATGCCGCATGCCACAACATTCCAAGCTCAACTTTGCAATCAAACACAAGGCCTATCATTACATAGACAATATTCAGAACAAACTCTTAAAATATCTTACATAAGTCAACATTCATGTGACTATGCATCTCAGCAGAGTAAATATTTACTTCTGAACTGAAGACAGGAATAGGAAAAAACGATCGACGTTTCTCACAGCAAAGGGCGTCCCACTCAAAAATATCAAATGCATGTCTTCTGGCTAACATCAATCAGCAAAAATTGACAAGGTTTTCCAATTCCAATATATTAAACTAATGTCAACTTTGACAAGCTTTTCCCATTCAAAATATGTAATGCCTATGATTGTGGAATGCACAGGGTTTGTCATCGGTTTGTCATCTGATAGTCCGGTGGCTCAAGGTGACGACGAATGATTAGAGAACCATTCAGTGTATTGTGCATGATGAAGTATTATTATTGAGGACACGATCTGAATATTTTGTGCAGTTCCACTAAAATCAAGCTGAGCATCTCTGTGGATTTCGTATTTATATGCTGCCAGAAAACAAAGACACATCGGCACACAAATGAATATTGGCCTCAGTGTCAACCCACCAATCGGTGGACTAACAAACTGAAAGTACGGTAAACAGATTACCATACCCAGTTGCCCCATCATTGTTGCTTAGAGTGACATTGACAGACTTGGAGTCATGTCCTGGCTTCTTGGTACTTGTTTGGGCACTTGTTTGCCCACTGTTCCTCCGAACCACAAGTAGAGCAGCCATCTCTGCAGACTAGTCATGTCACCAGGGTCTACTAATAGTCTATAAAGCTTCTCGATCATTCCTTGTGTAATGTAGCACAAACAGTGACTGCTTCTTTCTGCAAAGTGGTAAGACCAACTGGAACCACTAATGCAGCAGTTTGCCTTAGACACATTGGCTCCTTTGTGCAGTTCAACTAAAATCAAAGTCGGAATAAAACCGAGCTTTAATTTTTGATATCCCTATAAGCAACAAAAGGTATAAGGGAAACAATTACTGAGAAATAACGGTTGATGACTTGTACTCCCAGAAGAAAAACATCTACTGGTCTACGTTATGTTAATGGGAAACAAAGCAGGAGAGTAGCAATTCTCAATCAGTGTGATTCATTCATATTAACAGAGACATTATCTTAACAATGTCTTGTTTCGACATGTATAAAGAACGACAAAGCAGAAAAGTATCATTCCTAAAACAATGCGACTGATTCAGTTTAACAGAGACATTATCTTAACAATACCTTTGTTAAACATGTAGAAAGAACTACAAAGCAGGATAGTGCCATTTTTAAAACACTGTAACTGATATATAATAACAGAGACATTATCTGAACAATACATTTCTTAAACATGTACTCCGGCCGATCCCTAACAGAAATGGTACTCCCGCCGATCCGTAACAAGTGTTGCAGTTTTGAACTAAGATTCAGTAGTTAATTCTGAGGAAAGTCGGTACTGACCTTTCAAGACCAAGATTTGAAGCAACTCGTGAGGAAGACCTCAAAGAGATCTCAGCACATATATGGAAATCCGGTCTCATTTTGTGCAGTTCCACCAAAATTAACTGAAGCAAAATGTCACAATAGCAACAAGTTGAATAGATATCCCCGTTTTAACAGAGGCAAAAAAGGAATCAATTATTGGCCAATAAAGGAGGATGAAACATGCGGCCACAAAAATGGTAATCCCGCCAATCCCTAACAAGTGTTGCAGTTTGAAATAAAGATTCAGTAGTTAATTCTGAGAGTGGCATTGCTTAATTTTACCAGCGGCATTAGATTAACAAAAAGCATAAACAGTTCCAGGGGAGAGTGGGCGCAACAACAACATGTGCTTCCATGTACTTATAAAGGGGGTGGTGCAGAGTTTGTTGTAACAAAGCAACAAGCATAATGTCTGGGTTCGTCCCATTTTTGTTCACTACTTAATGGGAAAAGATAGCAATACAATAGCTTTAGTTCAACATTTATTTAAAACACTACCAATAAAAGTAGCACAACATCTCAAAACACACTGCACGATCATGTGGATGAAGGCAAGTACCAACCTGTCATGACGCACACAAGATCACGTACGAATCTACCAACATGAATAGGAAATCCAATCTCGTTTTGTGCAGTTACTCTGAAATCAAGTAAAGTCGCCGGTGAGACATTTAAGTTTGCTATAGCAACAAGTTGAATAGAGATCCCTGATTTAACAAAGGCAAAAAAGGAAACAATTTCTTCCAATAAAGGAGGATGAAACATGCGGCCACAAAAAGAAGCATCTACCTTATCTTGATGGAAAACAAAGTATAGGACGGTAGCATTTCTAAAAACAGTTGCATTGATTCATATTAATAGAGAAATTCTCTTAAAATAGTTCAATAGTTAATTCTGAGAGTGGCATTGCTTAAAATACAATAGCTTCAATTCAACATTTATTTAAAACAGTACCAATACAAGTAACACACTGCACGATCATGTGGATGGGACATGGGACATGCCAGCACCATGTGCGTCCACACGTATAAATGGGTGATGCAGAGTATGTAGCCAAGCAACATATCTGCGTTGGTCCCATATTTGTTCTCTTTGAAACTTTTTTCCGATGTGAGGGCAGCAAATCTAGTCCTGCAAAACTACCCGACCCCCCAGTTTCTTTCCCTTTTCAACATATAGTTGGGTTCCTTACAGATGTGTGTACTGGGTTACCCCCTTTTTCCCTTTTCGACCAACAAAGCGGCTGGATAGCTAGTCTATACTACTTTCCCTCCCTCCTTTCCACACTGAACCACGTCCTAGATTCATGCTCCAGCCCACCGCACCCTTCTTTCCTCTTTGAACCAAGACCTAGATTCGACTACAGAATCGAAAAAGATCAGCATGCAGCTAGACCAACGACGGTTTGAAAGAAACTTATACCTTAGGGTCGTCGGGATGTGGCAAGGCGTGCGGCGGGAGGTCGGATCTGCTCACACTACGTACGACAACGAGGAAGAAGGGGTCGGTGGCCCTCCCGCGCGCACAGGTGCTGGGTGAAAGAGAAAAGCACGGCCTGTAGTGGATTGCCTCCCTCGCCGAAGGCGATAGAGTGAACGCTGCACCTCCTCCCCTTCCCGGTGCGACGGGATCCGGACGCCTCCTTCGCCAGCTGTCTGTGAGGGGGGGTGAGAGAGACATAGGCCACAATGTAGTCTTGTTTAGATCTGGTGAAGAGGGTGAGAGACAGTGAATATAGCAAACCCTGGCAAAGGAACGCTGAGCCTCCAGTGTGTCTATATATATGTACTGCGGCGAGAGTGTGGAGAGTGCAAACCCTAGCGAACAAGCGCTGAGGCTCCAGCTTATATATATACTGTGGTACGGACTGAGCTCCGGTGCCTTAACTGCACATGCTTTTGGCTGTATGACAGGTGGGCCAGCCACATTTTGGGCCCACCTGTCATAAACCCAAAGGCAGGTGCACTAAAGTCAATGAAGCTGCGTCCATATAGTACTCGTGTATACAACTAATATATCGTGGAGTGGTTTTCTTATTCTCCACATAACAATCGTTTTAAATTGTATAAGTACGAAACGAAACTCTTAATTTAATGTACTAGTGAAGAAAACTACTACTCCCTTTGTTCCTAAATATTTGTCTTCCTAGAGATTTCAACAAATGACTATATACGGAGCAAAATAAGTGAATCTACACTGTAAAAAATGTCTATATACATCCGTATGTGGTAGTCCATTGCAAACTACTTGAAAGACAAATATTTAGGAACGGAGGGAGTACTTCCGATGAACTAACGATCCACGCATCCTGGTCGCACTTCCTGTCCTTCACGTGCGGTACACTACCCTCCCTTAAGTGAATAACCACACATGCGCCAAATTATCGGAAACGTGTGAGAGTGTGTACAAATAAAGAATTTTAATTTCAATTATCGGAAAGGTTTGAGAGTATGTACAGTTTGCCCTCTCTAATAATTATGGTTTGTTGTGTTCGGCCTAAACTTGGTCAACCTTTACAAAGTTTGACTTCAGTCAAATATAATATGCGGAATAAATAAAAATGGAGGGCTACTACGTCCATCCGGGTTTTTAGTCCACACCATTTTTTTAATCAAAGTTAATAGCTGGACAAAGAAAATTACAGGGGAGCTGGAGACAAAGTTGTGAGAAGGCTTAGAAATCAATACAAAACTTATGCTCTTAGTACCAACGTCGATCCTTCTTCGAGGAAACATATGGTTCATACCCAATTGTGTGATAAAATTGCACCAACGTGAAAGACGACTGCGTCTCCCACGCAACCAAAGTGAAGTGACGAAGGATATCATGTTTGTGGGTAACAAGCAAAGAGCACTGATGGAAGACAACTTGTTTTTCATTGAAAATCGATCAGCTTCACTAGCCGACGCAACCATGAGGTGCAACCATGAGCATCGATAGGTCATCTTGGTGATGCATCATCAATTTGGCATCAAGTTTGGGTGAGGCACCTATGAAGTTCTTTAAATCCTCACTATGGTCTGTTTCTTCTCAGTAGTCAAGCTCGAGGAAGGAAGAACCACGTGGCAGAGGACAGTGAGGCGGAACAACAATGGCCATCCAATTTTGTGCAGTTCCACTAAAATTGAGGAAGACATGCCCGGGTATGGAGATACGCATCGCTGTTTCCAAAAATATAAAAAAGGGATATAGTGTTGTTACTTTGTTTTAAAAGATTAACAACGACATTTCAATTGTCAATAAGAATTATGAAAAGTACACCAACAAACAGAAGCATCATGATTATCTTAATGGGAACTAAACCAGGATACCCGAGAAAAAAAAGAATTTCTTCATTTAACCAGTTATAGTATTAGATTAGCAGCAGCAATAGGAGCATATGGACAATGACCGCACAACCCCCATGTACTTTCTGTTGAATCAAAATGTATACCTCCACCGAGGCATAAATCAGGATAACTTTTCGAGTGGCATTTCCTCTATAATAGTAGGTGATGTTGGACCAGCCGACGAACCCTAGCTACTATACATGGGGAGCTGGGGAGTAGTCACATAGAAGAAAACCCGCATGCAGCGACCTATGGAGCTGGACCAGTACAAGAAGTGATACCTCAGGTGGGCGAGATGTCGCTTAGGCGGGCGGGCGGGATCTGCCCATACGACGGCAGCGAACAAGGGCGCGGAGGACCTTCGTCCGCGCCAGCGCCAGCTCCGAGAGGACGGTGCGCATTGGCTTCCTCCATCGCCGACGGCGACAACGTCAACGCTGCACCTCCTCACCTCCCGCAGCGGACGGGATTCAGCCGGATCTGTGACCACCGGTGAGGAGAGAGATAGTGTGGACACTGTCATCTTCTTTTGATATGGAGAGGGTGAGAGAGTGAGACGTGAGAAACTCTATCAAACAAGAGGCTATAATGGAGTAAAACAATCTCTCCATAGCAATAGTTTTAAATAGAATACGCGCGTTCCCAGAAAAAAGAAACGAAAACTGGCGGACAATTTTTTAACGTACCAAGAAAGAAAACTCGATCAAAAACACGCCCCCGCTTCCAGGACGCGAGAGTCCTCACGCACACACAAATAGACATAGACATGCATATATGTGTTTACGTAAAATTCCATTTCCATCTCCATCTCCGATCATATTTCTCCAACTGGCACATTATTTACGTTGTTAATTATATACGCGGCAATATCAACGTACAACATCTCTTGTTTGCGGGCGTCCGGACCGCTGCCACGGCTGCTCCTGACCAACCCGAACCCTCTTCATCACCCGCGCGTGCTTCCCGCCCGAAACGGTCAGTGCCGCATTCATGCCCGGCCAGAGCGGACGCAACCTCTCACTGGCGCCGGCATTGAAGCGGCGCGCCGGCCGAGAGAGCGTCGCCCGCGCCGCTTCCTGGTGCACGTGACTGCTCCACATTCAAAGGTCGCAATAGCCGGCCACAACATGCATGTAAAAAGTTCTTGGGAGTCCGTGCTACAGCTAGCTGTCCTCCCCAACTCGTCAATCTCTTCTAGTAGTACTAGTACTGCATGGCGCGATCCATCGACAAGCAGGCGGGGAAGTTATCGTATACTCGGTTTGCGGTAAGTGGCATGCCGAGCGACCGTGTGGGGTCGAGCCGTGGAGGAGGGTGAGATACGAACACGACAGACGTGATCTAAACGTTGGTTTTGCTCGATGGCCCGATCCAACGAAATGAAACATTGGTTCCTCTCCGTTTCCATTTTTTCTCCGGAAAAACGGAAACTTTCCACTCCATTTTCATTCCTACTCCAAGGTTGCCCCGTTACAACATTCCATCAAATACAAAGGAAAACTAACACGCATGCTGATGCATCTCAATGATTCACAGATCATAGCCAATATTTACTTCACAACGAAAGACAAAAGTTGTGAGAGCGTCTACGAAAGAAAAACTACTGATGGGGTCACTACGACTCAAACCCTAAACCCTAAACAGGATTTAATTTCCTGGCCAGGTAGAACCTGTCGAAGGAAAGACGGCTAGCACCCTCGGATCATACGATGCTTTTGTGCAGTTCCACTAATATCGAGCTGAGCATCCCTGATGGCAAAGATATTGAGGAAGTGTGATTAGAATAATAGTACTGGCACTAGTTCATGAGACATAAACTCATCACAAGTAGAAGCCGGTAGTAGAGAAATATCGACATGGAGATGGAGGTACGTGGGGAGCTGAGGCAGTGGAACAAGCCGGCTCCAAAAGGAAGATGGACTACCTGGGACGTCATGCTGTAGCTAGAAGGGCAGTTGGGACGCGGCATCGGCCCATACCGCGGTGACCCCCGATTGGGAAGCACCGACTGTGGATTTTCTCCCTCGCCGATGTCGACCGCGTCTACGCAGAACATTGTTCCCTTCCCCCAGCTGCGGGATCAGGCCGGATATGTGACCAGCGGTGTGGCCACCGTCGTTCGATGCTTGTGAAGAGAGCCACCCAAGAAGGCAGGCTTGTAGCTTAGGGTCCTGCTAATGTATATATAGTGGTTTTCTTTTTCTCTCCATATCAACCATTTTATATTGCGTACGTGTCATTGAAGAGTGAAATGATGGTTGCTTCTTCCGACTAACTTACTATGTGATTTGACTGCTCTTTAGTGGCCCCTACACGTACTCCCCCTACGTGTATGCAACAGTCACACGTACACATGGACACAAAAACGCGCGCGACGCCCTAATGCATGCATGTCCGAGCACATGACGGAACACACACGGTCACGCTCAAGTGCTCAACCTACACGTGCATGCACACACATACTCAGCCAGGGTGAGCTAGTGACCCTATAAACACCGTAAAATGTATATATTGAGCGCAATGGGCGTATTATGAAGTCCACTGACCGTATTTTTACAAATATACAGTGACAGACAGTGTATTTATCTCATTTGAAATTAAGCCATATTAACCGGAGAGGAGGCAGTATGGACTAGCATTACTTTGTTGTGTCCCGTCAACTTGCTGAACTAGGAGAAGCTTGCAGGACGGGAGAAGGTTGCGCGCGGTAGCTCACAGGACAAGGAGAAACTTTTGACTAATGCAAGCTGTCCTTCGCTCGGGCGGTGGACGTGCAATAGTTAATTCGGTGTCAGATTGCTAGAAGCATACACTATACTAGTACTATTATTGTTGCACTTCCCGAAGAGGCGAATAACCAAGCGCAAAGTTTACTAGTACTACTTCTATAGTCTATAGAGGTACTATACTAGTACTAGGAACCGGATGGAGGAGCGTCTGCACTCTTATTATATTTTTAAAATGTGATAAAGCAATCTTCAACACATTTGGTTCTCTTCGAGGGTTCTCGCATGTGATAATGGAAGTTGATTGCATGGAACACTCGCCACAATTCTCGGTTAATTCCGGCTCATATCCTGTTACTAATAGGAGCGCTCGGTAATATTTCCTCTCTTTTTTGTTATTCAGCATGTAAACAGGTCAGCAAACCTTGCGGCGCATCTTTGTGAGAACCGTGCTTGCTGCACTTTGAAGGTGGCCGAGAGCTGGCTTGATCACACACCTCGCTTCCTACTTTTTTTTTGCGGGGTACCTCGCTTCCTAGTGACCAGTGTCTTGGCTGATCGTCCTAAGAATGCTTATATATGAATAAAGCTCTCTCCTTTAACCGCAAAAAAGATTAAGCCATATTAAACGGAATGGAGGGAGTATGGACTAGCACTACTTGTTGGTGTGTCCCGTCAACTCGCAGAACGAGGAGAAGCTTGCAGGACAAGGTGAAGCTCGCTTACGCCTTTTGACTAATGCAACATACCTCGCCCAGGCGGTGGACATGCATTAGTTCATTTAGTGTCAGATTGCCAAAGGCATACACTGTACTAGTGCCGAACATGCGGAGTACCATCATTGTTCGACTTCACGAAGAGGCGAAGAGCCAAGCGCAAGGTTTAGTAGTACGAGTAGTACTACTTCTAGAACCGCATGGTGGAGCCTCTGTACTCTTATTTTTCTAAATCTTTGATAAAGTACACATTTATTCCGAAGAAGGGCGGAAAACGGCAGCCCAACATGTAATGATGATATCGATCAACCATGCTCGCATATATCTTGGCCTCCGTGCGAGCCTGTATGTGTGTTCTCGCTCCTCGTCTCTCTCAAGGAACGGCGGGTTGGCCATTTTGCCGTCAATTGAGATCGGTTTGCTCACATTCCAATCCCACATGTCAGTGATATGCCAAGACGAGGTGCGTTGACCGACTGGCCATACGCGTACTTGGTCTTTCACCTTCATACAACTCCTCCCTCCGTCACAGTTTGCAGGGCGCGCTTCATTATGATGCATTTCTCTCAATGCATTTCCACCACCAGAGAGACTTTAGACACGTTTGGTTTAATGCTCAATTAATTAGGGCGTGGTAACCGCAATTTTCTCTCGATGTAGTACTATAGAGTGGAGTACGTGCATGCATGTGTTACCCGGGGTGGAAGCACTGCATGCATGTATTATTTCCTCTAGTAATAGATGTTGTGTTATAACTACCAATGCAATTTTTCAAGCTGACCGCTAGTCGCCTTGGTCCCAGAGATTTTCTCTTTTTCTGAAGCGCACTCTATAAACAGTGACAGATGGAGTAGTATGAGCGGATTAAAAAAAGAGCGTATTGATGGTTGCTTCTTCCGAGCAACTTACAGTGGGAAAGGTGGGGCTTATGATTTGACTGCTCATTACTCACTATTAATGCGGCGCAACGACCGGTCTGAGTCTCCCATGCGGCTGTGCACTACCCCCTTGGTTCTTAAATATACTCTGGAGTATTTTTCTTTCTAGAGATTTCAACGAGTGACTACTCAAATATTTGTCTTTTTAGAGATTCAAATGGACTACTACATACGGATGTATATAGACACATTTTAGAGTGTAGATTCACTCATTTTGCTCCGTATGTACTCACTTGTTGAAATCTCTAGAAAGACAAATATTTAGGAACGGAGGGAGTACACATAGGAAGCAAAACGAGTGAATCTACACTCTGAGATATGCCCATTTGAAATTTGTAAAAAGACAAATATTTAGGAACGAAGGAGTATAATTTTGTGCATGGCACATGGACCCGGATGCCGAAGAGGCTTCTGGCCATGCTATCAAACTTCCAGCATTTGTTTACATAATTGACGTACTATGCAAATAATTTTCCAGCGACATGAAATTGTACAATGGTGTGAGCTTTCAGTTTTTGTTTCGTGTGTCTTGCCATCGATGCTCTTTCGGAAACAATAAAAAACTAACTTCCTTGCTAATCAGAGCTAATATTTACATCACCACTGAAGACAAAGTTGTGAGAAGGTGTTAAATTAAAATTGATCCATGCTTTCATTGGCAGCAACGTTCCCCCAGCTCTGTCTAAATCAACAAGGCATGTTGGGAAAAAGTAGCTATCTGGAGAATGCAACATTCCGATCATTTTGTGCAGTTCCACTACAATAGAGCTGAGCGTCCCTGTTCCAAAGATATTAAGTGTGATTACGGTAATAAAGGACTACTGATGAAACAATACACACACAAATAGAAGCCGGTCACCTTTGCAGTCTCTATTAAGACTAACTAGTTGGAGAAGATTAGGCTCGGAGTTGGATGAGGAGGATAGAGCAAAACCAATCTCCCTTTGTGCAGTCGCAATGAAATGTAGAGACGTTGCCCGTGTGACATTTTGGGAAAACTGCACAAAACACTCTTAAGAAAAAAGTGATTTGTGCAGTTCACCAAAAGGTCGCAATAGCAACGAGGTGAAATGGATAGCCCTGTTTGCAAAAAAGAGGTAGAAAGGAAACAATTACTGGCCAATAATAGTTGACACATGCGACGACAAAAAAGAAGCATATTCCTTGTTCTAAGGGAAGATAACAACACGGTTGTGTTTGTCTAAAACAGTGTGAGGACGAGATTGCAATATGGAAAGTACGCCGGAGGAGCTACGTTTTGGGCAAAGAACTATGGAAGATCCACATGCAGCGACGTGGGAAGACGGGCAGTGGAGCAAGGCCGGAGGGGATACCTGGAGGTCGTCGGCACGTAACTAGGTCAGCGGCGGCGGGCGGAATCTGCCCATACTGCGGCAGCGAGCAGGTGTCGTAGGCCCTTCCACGCCGGAGCTTGGTCAGAGAGAACGGCGTGTGCCGCAGATTGGGACGTGCTGCCTCGGCGTCGTCGAATGGAGAAACGATGCACGTCCTCCCTTTCCGCCGGCGGACGGGATGCGGCCGGATCAGTGACCAACGGTTAGAGAGAGAGAGGCCACCGCAGCCTTGTGTGAGATACTCTGAAGGGAGACAAACCAGGCAGGCAGGCTCCATTGTATATAGTGGAGTGGACTACCTTTTTCTCCTTAAAAATCATTTTATATTCTGTCTACGTGCCATTGAGCGATATAACTTTATTTAAAAATAACGCTCCAATGCATCAAGTCAAACTTTGTTTCGTGCATGCGTGGTACATGACCTCCGTAGGTAAACAACCACTACACGCGTTCAAATTAGCACGTGGGCTGCCATTTCGTACAGAAATGAGCTCCACCCGGTACCAGCGCGGGTGTGGCTGGGCACGAAGCGTGAGTACATGCACGGTGCACCTATTCTCTTCTTGTATACGCACACCACCTATGTGGGGTTGTGTGAGAGAGATACAAACGTACAGAGATATAGTGTGTGGGTTTGTGAGAGTTTTTTTTTGGGAGGGGAGGGGAGGGTGGGGTCAATCAAAAAATGTAACATATGCAATGTGTGTGAAATAGAGTCCTGGATATATCATATATATATAGAGGGGGCGATCCACGAGAAGAGAGGGATGATGTGTGTGTGTGCGCACGCGTGATCGAAAGAGGGACATCGAATTTGTGTGTGCCCACGTCAAAGATATAGAGTGGCTGGCCTACTGGAACGTGAGGGGCCATGTTCAGTTTGTCTCTGTGGCATGGATACTACCTACAGCGCTCGCCTATCGGTGTGTGGTGGGGGAGGGGGGAGGGAGGCCTAATTAACTATAGAGGTATAATGGCTGGTATATGTAGGGAGGAGGAGAGAGGCCTACCTCATGTATTAAGGGAGATCGATCTACCTCATGTATTAAGGGACATCGATCGTCATCCATGCATATGTGTAGGAGAGGAATAAGGTTGGGAGAGAGACAGAGCTAGAGTGTTGGAGGGGATGGTAGTGGAGGTGCTTCTAACAAATGGTGGGATAGGCTTGCTAGACAACCGGAGGGCACGCCTGCAATATCAATAAGAGAGGGGATGGCTGCCTGTCTGTGCACGTGCGTGTGAGAGATGGGTCAGGAGGCATGCACGAATTATGGGGGGGCGATATGGATGTGGTAAGCAGACATAACTACATAGGAATATCAATCATCCTTTGTCACAGAAAGGAGAGACATAACTTGGGAGGTACGTCGATCGATGGGGGGGGAATAGTTAAAGTCGACCTAGGTATATGTTGGGAGATCGATCGGTATACATGCATGTGTGTGTTAGAAGCAAATGAGGCACGGGGAGAAGGATAGAGAGAAAGGGATGCATCTAGGAGGTGGTGCGGGAGTCATACTATATCGAGGGGGGAGAAGTGTGCGAGTACGAGATCGATGAAAAGAGTGGTGGGAGTGAGGCATGGACGGTGATAAGAGAAGAGGGGAAGCTTGTGTTTTGTGCTAGGCACACCTGGCTAGAGAGGCATATCGATCGATGTGTGCCGTAAAGAAGGAGCTGGGTGGCCTACACACACAGTGGGTGAACGACTTAAAGCGAAAAGACGAATTTGCGCGATGGAGCTAGAGAATGCTGAGGGAGGGTTAGAGGGATGCGGGATAAGAGGATTGTGTGGGTGTAAAAGACGAATAGAGATCATACTTAATTATAAAAAGAGAATTCAGATATTTGAAGAATTTATCATTGTGTTTTAAACCGACGCATGTGTGAATATATATAACGGTGATACACATGGTGTGGTTATAAACATGTTATACTACATATAATATATTTTATCTCTACTCTTATAAAAAACGGAGTTGTTGATGATGGTGCCATCCTGCAATATAGGCCGTCCGATTTATATCTGACGGATAGGAAGGAAACTATGGCAATTTTGAAAAAAGATACCCAGACCCCTCTCCATATTTACAAATTAGGCCTCCCCTTGATCATGTTTAAGTTCTGTGGAACGCATGGGCATCTTGCTAGTACTACGTATAACATATAGAACATTGATCATAATTTGGGCTAATGTGTGGCTTTTGCAGCTCAGGTCTAAATACTTGTCATAATGTAGGGGGGGGCACTATACTATGTGTGATAAACACGGTATACACGTATGGAACATGGTTTAGATTATGAATATATAGTTAGTACATCAAATGTACTATTATTTGGAATCAACATCAAGTGTATTCAAAAACCGGGCAAGACTCATGATTGTAGATTTGTTATTGAAATAGAGAAATGAATTCAAATTCAGTTCGAATTGCAGCGGTAGTATAAACATTTGGAATGCACTGAAATGTTGGCATGAGTAGGTTACATGCATTATACAGCAAGCCAAAAAATTTAATTGGACATAACATGGATTCATACCACCGAATAGCATTTAATTGCACTAAATTGTTAGTATGAGTAGCTTTAAATAGCATTTTTATAGTAAAACCGGGCAAGACTCTCTCTTTGTGTGGTGTGAATAGTTTTATTTTTTTCGTTTTCTTTTTGGTTGAGGGAAGTGCGAATTGTTTTGGTACGTGCAAGTACAATATTACACGTTCGGCTTGTCCCTAAAATTCAACCCGCGGCTTGTTATATCCCGAAAATTCAGATATCGTGCTCCCAAAACTGGTGCCTTCACAACCTGCGCCTTGCTATCCCGAAATTACAACGCGCGAAAACTCCCTCCAGCTGCCAAATCCCGACACGTGAAATCCCCCTTCTAACCCTGAGCCAAAAGGGCCGCTAGTTCAAATGGGTGCGGGGTACTTTTGTAACACACCCTACAATTTGGACAAGCGCGTCCCTAAGTCATGGTTCACCCCCTCCCATCGCCTCCTTTTTGCCATTCGAAATCCCAGGCCGCCATAACCTCTCCGCTCCAGCCGCGAAACCCCACCCTCCTCCGTCCACCACCTCACCGCTGCCCAGTTGGAGCCGCTTCCCCGACGACGTCGTCCACCACAACAGTTTGACGTCCCTCATCCACCTCCCCGGATGAGGATCCGTCGTCCATCCCGTTGTCCCGGCACCGACGGTGCTCCATCCCGCACCCCCATGGAGCGGCTACCTTGAAGCCGGCGCCTCGGGCGACATCTCAACGGTGGCTCTCCCCTAGTGCGATGACCCTTCGGCGGCGGCGTCCATACTAGCCGGATCTGCTGTTGCTGCTCCGGCTCTCGCTCGCTCGCTCGCGGTGCTGCTGCTGCTCCGGCTGTCGCTCGATCGCTCGCTCGCCCAGCTGCTGCTGCTCCGGCTCTCGCTCGCTCGCTCGCACTGCTGCTGCTGCTCCGGCTCTCGCTCGATCGCTCGCTCGCCCAGCTGGTGTTGCTCCGGCTCTCGCTCGATCGCTCGCTCGCCCAGCTGCTGCTGCTCCGGCTCTCGCTCGCTCGCGCTGCTGCTGCTCCGGCTCTCGCTCGCTCGCGCTGCTGCTGCTGCTCTCCCCCTCACTCGTGCTGCTGCTCTGCTCCGATTTAGCTACACTTCAGTCGACTGAATCGACTTTTGGGTCAGTCGATTTTCAGGGGGTGGGGGGGCTCGCCGGAGTTAAGGAAGAACCACCCGCAGCGGGGACGGGGGCTCGCCAGAGAGGTTCCCCACTATCTATCTTAGGGTTCAGGGTGGGGGCGGGGGGCCTATAGGGCTGCCCGGGGCGGCGGCGGACCAGCGGTGGGGAGTTGTTTCGGGGTGGCGAGGCGGCGCTGGGGCCGCCTGTTTGGCCGGTGGTGGCTGGCGGCTCAGGGGGGTGCAGGTTGAAGATGAACTGCAGGCCCTCGCTAAACTACATGTCAAGTTCCTCTCTGCTGCCATTGCGTTCAGTTTCGACAGTAACATTCAGATTCCACAGTAAATTTCAGTTTCGACAGTTAAGTTCAGAGTCAACAGTTTTTACCTCATCTGTTGTAGTCAGGCGGTTTTTGATGATGTAAATTTTACATCTATTTTACAACATCTATTGGAGATGCTATTTGAACCCCACTTGAGATTGACGACGTCTGTCTTGTGCTGCTTCAGCCTTGACGTCTTACGGCTCACCGGGGCTGCTCCAACGATAGAACGATCCATCACAACAGAGCAGTGCCCTGGACGCCGTCTACAGATTCCTCAGATCTTACTCCACACCTCCGACAGCCACCTCTGCCTCAACTGCTTCAGCGACCAACCCAATGATGCTGAGGTCGACACGGCTACGGCAAAGAGGTTGTACACTTGTTGCATCACTTATTACTATACATTCATTTCGATCCATTAGGGCTGTTTTGGTTCAACGGAAAAACATAGCAATAGGGAATTTTCCAATCGCACTCTACTATTCAATTATTCATGTATTTTTTTGAAAGGAATGAAGCAAAACATCCACCTGAACCTCCTTTTTAAAATCCTATGCATGAAAACAAGACCAAGTGCATTAGTGGCAGAATCTATCTATACCCGTACTAATTCTAGACTTTTAAGAAATTCTCACGTTAATCAGATTTTACGAGCCGTTAATCTGGTGGAACCGAATTATTACGGTTAAGATCCAATCTCTCATGTATCGCCCTAAAAAAAACATTTTCATGGACATCTCCATCACGACCCAATCTCTTATCGTTAAGCTGGTGGGACCGAATATTATGGTTCAGATTCAATCTCTCATGTATCTCTCAAAAAAGAAAAAAAAACTCATGGATATCTCCCCCACGACCAGAATCTCCCAAGCTCTAAGAACAAAAAAAATCTCCCAAACTCTCACGTGTAAAAAATTGTGACGTACATATCCCCAAATCTCCAAATCTCTTATTGTTAAGCTGGTGGGACCGAATATTATGGTTCAGATTCAATCTCTCATGTATCTCTCAAAAAGGAAAAAAAACTCATGGATATCTCCCCCACGACCAGAATCTCCCAAGCTCTAAGAACAAAAAAAAATCTCCCAAACTCTCACGTGTAAAAATTATGACGTACATATCCCTCACAAAAAAAAAATCTAATTTAATTGTTATCTCGCCCAATCCCGCGGTGTCGCGATCAGGCAGCCGTAGACCTCCTGCAATCTCCAGTCATGTTCTCTGTGGCGACGGCGGCGACCTCATGATCTGCAACTACGGGGCACCTTCAACATCAGCTAGCAGCAGATCTACACCGTGTGGCGTAGTGCGGCTCGGCAAGATCGAGTGTGACAGATTCCTCCGGCTAGGTAATCTAAAGGCTTTCTTCACTCTCCCTTAATTTTCCAAATAATTCAAACACCGATTTGTGCAAGGGGAATCACATAGTGCTGTATGCTTGGCACCACACAAGATACACAGGTTGATCAAGCTGGCATGGGCAACGTCGTGAAAGCTCATGTCTGAGGTTTTTTTTTTCTAGGCAATGGATTGTGATTTCTAATGTGCAGGGGACTACAGCCGTGGGAGATTTCTGATCATTAGGTGTCTGTTTATGATTAATAACAGAATTAAGATGAAGAAAACGGAGCCGTCAGATTGTAATGTACCACATATTTTGCGAGCTACAGTAGCAGCCGAAAGACCCAACACCCTCTGCCTAGCCAGTTCGTCGTGCCTCTCACCATAGAGGACGGAAGGAACACTAGAGTCATGCATGTGGCGGCACCGTCTCGTGGAGCGGCTGCAGCACGTTCTTGCCACGAGCGGCATGTATGGTTGGCAGCCAAGACATCAGTGATGTCAACAGCAGACAACGCCGGTGGAGGAGCTTCAGTAGGAGGCAGCGCATAATCAGAACTGACCGGGCGTTTTTCATAGCAGGAGCCGATACGGTATATGCTCTTCCTCTCGCCCCCGCGTCGCCCCGCAGGGGCGGCTCGGGCGGAACCCTAAACGCCGCCGCCGCCGCCCCCTCTCCCGCTCGACCCTCTCCGCCGCCGCCCGAGGTACTCACCGGTGCTGCCGCGTGGTACTGGTGAAGGTGGCGGCGAGGATCCAAGCGTCTCCTCCTCGGGCGGGGAGCCTCGGATCCATGGCGGCGGCCCTGGCTGGTGGCACGCGACGCAACTTGGCGGCGGGCGGCGCCGGCGTGGACAGGTGGGCCACTTCCCTGACCATGTGGATGGCGGGGAGGTGGTGGGCTTGGGCTGCGGCGGTGGTTCTTCGCTGGATGTTGGTGGCCATGGTGATGTTCGTCCTCGACCCCGATCTACTCCGATCTGTAGCGGATCCGGCCCTTGGTGGCTTCGGTCACCGTTCTTGGGTGCTGGCCTTGCAGATCCGGTGGCTGGAAGGGTTCCGGGGGAATCTCTTGGCCGGCGTGGCGGCCACTCCGATGGCAGTGCCTTTGGGTGTTGCTTCCCTCGTTGGAGGCTTCGGAGAGGACCACCTTCCTTCCACCCCTCCCAGGAGCTCAGGTGAAAACTTCAGACCCCCCTGTTCCAAGCAACGACGACACCACGGTGGCGTGCTCCTTCCTGGAGGCGTTGCTCGGGGGCTGCTCAAGCGGCGGTGGAAGTGGTGGCGGTCCGGTGTCGACACATGCATTCTGGTCAGCTTCATCTTGGAGGTTGCGGCGACGTAGACGACGCTCGTCTGGTGGAGCTACTGCCGATGGTCGAGGCATCGTCGGCAGTCTGCACCATCAGGCTCGGGGTGCTCAGGGGGTAACCTCAGATCTGGGTCTTCCGGATCGGATTATGATGGCGTTCTATCGCTTTCCCTTCTGGGGCATCGTTTTGGAGCAAGTGCTGGCTGGAGGGATGGTGGAGCGGTGCTTCATCTCACACATTGATGGCGGCGGAGATCGATGGCATGGCGCTGTGGAGACTCGGTGTCCGATGCGCGGAGATGGGCTCGCGCAGGAGGAGGTTGCTGTCTGGCGTCATGGTGACGTCGATGGCAGAGTGGCCAGACAAGGTAGAAGCTTCAATATGATCTGAAGACCTGTGGAAGATGGCGGCGACGACACATGAGTGCGTCTGACCGGATTGTGCCCTAGACCCGGTATGTGGCTCGGCTGCAGCTTCCGAATGAGTTTCGGCTTCCGGCTTTTGATGTTAGGCTTAGGTGAGTGGTTTGGGTAGTGGCCCAGCTAGCACCCCCTCATCATATTGGATAGGAGTAGCGACATATGTTGCCAAGATGGTGGATTCAGGCACATTGTTGTTATACTTTGTACGGTCCTCAAGAATAATCAATAAAGTGGCCGTATGCATCTCCCAGATGCAGAGGCCGAGGGTCATCCTCCTTTTCTAAGAAAACAAATAGCAGGAGCCCGAACAACAAGTGTGGCCTAAAACTGTGAGATGCTCATGTGCCCAGTAGCTAGACTCCTAATAGGATTGGTATTGGTCTGATTACTTCTGCATTCGAATTCATTCTTGCATGAATTCTTAATATAGTTGTCTAAATAATCTTACTTTGTTTTCTTTATTCATTTGGTTTCCAAGCTAACCGTTTAATTGCTGATGACTTTTTGTGTTGTAACAGCATATGAGGTGGATTTTGTAGTATTGTATTTCGGGAAGTGCCAGTAACATAGAATTGCAATCTCAAGAATACGAAAATAAAGATTGTACGTCATGATTTTTTAAGATTAACTTTATAATGCTCTCTTCATTTTGCGTCAGGTTTACATACAATTGTTGGTCTGCTATATAATGCATGTGTTTAGTCTCAAAGTATCAATGTTTTACTATAATACTTACTATTTCTTGATATTAGTTTGCAGCACGTTATTGGCAAAAGCTTACAGGAAAGAACAACTAATCAATGTTGTTGTGCTTTGACGTTTTCCTGGTCTGTTCACATGCTTTTTTAAATAGTTCCAATTGGATCGCAGGCATGAGCTTCTTTGTCTTCGTGGTGCTAGCATAAATCTATTTGTGATCAATCCAAGACAATGAAAATAATTACCGTACATTTTTCTTTCTGTGGATCCTATAAATTGCTTTCTTTGGAAGTCCAACAGCTGATCTGTTATGAGGACCAGTAGTTTTATCCATGGTGTTTCTGCCTTCTATTTCTACTAAACTGATAAAATAGCAATTTTCAGGAGATGATGCAGGGGTGCAAACAACTACTCATAGTATTAATCAATCATTGTATACTTCCAGTTATGCTTCTCTTCATACATAATACTATTCTTTTTGGGAATTACATGATGTTTCCCTTTCTTTCTGTTAGATGGTCACTGGTAGAAAAAAGCCCTTTAGTCCCGGTTCGCAACAGCCTTTAGTCCCGGCTGTGCAACCGGGACTAAATATGCGCGACTAAAGACCCCCCCCTTTAGTCGCGCCTCTTACGGACCGCGACTAAAGGCTTTAGTCCCGGTTCTTGTGGCTGACCGGGACTAAAGGCCCGTCCACGTGGGCGCCCGTGGTCCGTCGGGGCGGAGGACCTTTAGTCCCGGTTCTCGTGGCCAACCGGGACTAAAGGGCTCCTCCGCAGGTTTAGGGTTTTAGCCCCCCTAAACCTGGTTTCTTTTTAGTTTGGAGTGTTTTATTTCTTTTATATTATATTTTGTGTTTTATTTTAATTTTGATAAAGTTTCAGTACACATATTTTACGCTACTATATACATGCATATGAAATTTCAAACAAGAAGAATTCAAGAGGAATATATAATATATATTCAATCTCGGGTGACCATATACAACTTCGAACAAGTTTCCATACACAATTAGGATGGATGACCATATACAACTTCGTACAAGTTTCAATCTCGGGTATGCATATAAATTTCTTCGTCCTCGGTATAGTGTTCTCCTTTAGGATTGATGACTTCCCTCATGAAAAATCCTGCTAATTCTTCTTGAATTGGTCAGAAGCGAGCTTCTGGACTAAGCCTCCTCCGCAAGTTATCCGTCGCGTTCCGCACGCTATCCGATGCCTTCCGCTCCGTGGTGTGTCTCCGGATGTTCTCACAAACATAGTATCCACATAGATTGGTCCCCAGTGGCTGCTTATCCACATTAACTAACCTTCTGAAATCTAGCTCATGTTTGAATTCACCGACAATTTCTTCTGAGAACCGTCTCCAAACCCTACAGGGCAAAGAAAATTAAATGAATAAGGAAGTTATTAGTTACTTGATATTAGGAAATGAACGAAAGAGACCGATCGATATAGAGCTCAAATGATTGAAAATAATTACTTTTGCAGCATTTTTCTCATGTCGGCCCAACGCTTTGGATCCGAATCCATAGAGTCCATGATTAGAACTCTGGAGGTGTGAAGTTCAATATTTAGCAGAATCCAGTGGAACCTGCGGACACGTTACATGCACAGTCATGCATAACTCATCGATTAGACATACCATGCATGGAGTAAACAAAAGAGAATGGGCACAAGAGAGAAACACTCACCCAAAATGGTAAGGAAATAGAATATGACTTTTGAGTTGATGCTTTCTAAGAAACTTGTACAGGTCTTTCTCCACGTCTTCGGGGTGATGTTGTAACACATGTCCATTAAAGATATGTGGGTCAATGAACCCAACATCATGGATGTTTCTTATTTTGCATTCCCAAATCTTCAATCTGCATAATAGCGTACGCAACAATATAGTTAGGACAATATATATATATATAGTGCAGGCAATGAAGAACGAGATGAGGTAGAAATAAATCACTTACAGAACGTAGCAACTCAGCATAGATTTGTCGAGGTCACGCAGATTGAACAGCTGGAACAATTCACTCATATGAATTTCTACAGAGTACCGTTTGGTGTGATGCTCATCTGTAACATCCGCATAAACATATTCTTTGTCGGCCCATGTTATGAATTGCTTGTACCAACGTAGCAGATTTCGCATTTGTGGTGGTAGACTCTTTTCCCGCGCAGGCTCGACGAGAGGCCCATTCCGCACATATTGTAATGCTATCTCACATACTGGCGCATCCTCAAGGCCTAAGAAGGCACGAAGAGTCAAACCAATCTCGGACGCTTGTTTCATGGCACCCGGTACAGTCAATCCAAGTGCTGCCGCAGCTGCTATGATCTCGGGGTCCTCTTCCGGACCGGCTTTCACTATGAGCGGGGGGATCGATTGTTTCTTCTGCATCCCGAGCTGGTCAACTTGTTTCCCGCTTTTTTTTACTTTCTTCTTTCTCCTCCTTCAATATTTTTGCTTGCCTACGAAGTTCATGTCCATAGTCGTCAGGCATATTCAGCTCGGCTTGGGACGGTGTCGTCAAAAAATCCTTAGCCCACTTCTTTTGCTTCTCAGTGAATACTTGCTTGGGCTCAGGCTCTTTTTTCGCCTTCATATCCGCCTTCCATTTCTCATAATCAGCAGACGCGGCCAATTTGGTTTCAGCTTCACTAAGTTCCCCAGGCCTTGGGAGGAGAGGCTTCAGTGATGGCTCCGGTACCCTTGTGGTCTTAGGTACATAAGGGTCCGGGTTAATAGTCCAGGAGCGGGTTTCCTTGCTGTCCGCCTGCTTCTGCTTCTTCGCCGGAGGTGGATTGGGGGGCGTCGTACCCGCCGGAGGAGGATTGGGGGGCGTCGTACCCGTCGGAGGTTGTGGATCGGGGGACGGCGTCGAATGGCGTGAAGGAGGTGTAGGTGAACCACCACGACCACCACCACCGCCACCACCGCCACCACCACCACCACCACCATCGGAGGGGGGTGGACTTGCTAGCCTTGGCGCCTCGCCTGGAAACACTATGTACTTCTTTTTCCATAGAATGAACTGGCGCTTGACATCTCCAAGTCTTCTCTCCCTTTCGGGTGTAGGTTTGTCAATCTACAGGTCCTCAAACCCTTGGACTATGTCTTCCACCGTGACACGAGCATAGCCATATGCAATGGGGTTGTTGTGGTGGAGTGCTCCAGGTGTACAGGGTAAAGCACTGCCGCTAGCTACCTTCGTGGAAACGTTCCCCACGGGATAATGCAGATCACATTCTTTCATCTCCTTTACATCATCCACGGGGTAGTGAGGCTCCGGTGCACGAATCTCGATCATCGGTGCACTAGCACCAGGCGGGGCATCCGTGGAAGCCACGCTGCTTCTCCGCTGCTGGCTTCCGCGATCCGCTTCATGATCTTCATGCGGCCCTGCAGCCGATTTTTCTTTCACTAGTTCATGCACGGTCTGCTTCAACTCATGGAGTTCCGATGCAAACTTCGTCATAAGATCTGCATCCCGGTCCGTCTTTCTCTTACGGCTTCTGTAACAGTACGGGTCATTGTCCTAGGAAAACCCTACTTTCCACGGAACTTTGCCTTTGCCTCGTACACGTCCTCCGTGTTCATCATTCCCGAGGGCTGTTGTCAGTGCGTCTTTCTCTCTGTTGAACTTGATCAAGCCCTCTTGAGCTTGGGTCATTGCGTCAATAAGGGCTTGGGTGGGAGCAAACTGTCTCTGCCGGTGAACACACACCCCTGTCTCCGGGTCTAGCGATCCCCCATGCCCGTACCACCAGCTTTTGGCCCTTGGGTCCCATCCCTCTGTACCTAGAGGGATTCCTCGCACCCTCAGGTCCTCCTCCATCTTCTGCCACCTAGGCTCCGAAAGGCGGTATCCTCCTGGCCCCATAATATGATGGAACTTTTTCTTACTCGCATTATCCTTAATTTTTTTTGATATTTCCTTGAAATGCTCCGATTGCTTTTGCCTCACAAATTCTGGCCAATCATCTTTCAGTTTCTCATGTTGTCCATTGAAATCCGGAGTCTTGCCCTTGTTGACATAGTCACGGGTTAAATTTTTCTTGAAGTTCGGGAATGCTTCGCCCATCTTCTGAAGAGCGAACTCTTTAACTAGCCTCCTCCTCTGATGTCCACCCGGAACCTCGTTACCGAATTCATCGACTTTGTTGTATTCCGGAGGTAGAATGAAATGTTCCATAAGCTTTCTCCAGCAATCCTTTTTCGTTCTCTTGTCGACAAAACTGAAACCAAGACGTGCCTTCTTTGGCTCCTTCCATTCCTGGACGGTGATCGGGACGTTGTCTCTAACAACGACTCCACATTGGTTGATAAACTTTGAGGTGTGCTGTAGGGGCTTGCCGGTTTCACTGAGAAACTCAATGGCATATGTTTCTCCTGTTTTCATCGCCTTGGATTTGCCACGCTTTGTCGTACTCGATCCGGAGGGCTAAAAAAAGAAAGAGAGTCGCGCGCGTTAATACATATGTATTCACATTTCAGTAAGTTTGTATCACGAGAGGCTCAATGTATATATATACCTCGCCGGAGGTGGTTGCTACTTGCAATTCGAGATCGTCGGTTGTTGACGGTTGACCTCCGTCGACAATGTCCGTTCCTTCACCTTCTTGATCATCGACAATCTCTGTTCCACCATCAAGGTTCAGATAAGAAGAGACTACATCCTCTTGTTGCTCATATTCTGAGACCGGCACATAAGGAATCTCGTTGTTGATGATGCCCATTAAATAACGTTCAGCCTCCGGATCCCTAAGCGGCTCGGTTCTATCGTCCGCCATATGTCACTCCTGCATGTAGTAAAAATTCTTTAAGTATAAAGGAATTAAAAAATAAGATTAAGGGGACATAGAGGAGGAGGAATTAAAAAATAAGATTCTTTAAGTAAAAATTCTTTTTTTTCTTCTTCTTCCTTTCTTCTTCCTCTTTCTTCTTTGTTTCTTCTTCTTCCTTTCTTCTTCCTCTTTCTTCTTCTTCCTTTCTTCTTCTTCCTTTTTCCTTTCTTCTTCTT
>NW_025228141.1:79347-79925 GCF_018294505.1 Triticum aestivum | reverse complement strand
CCACACCAACCGCGACTAAAGGGTACCCTTTAGTCGTGGTCCGCCTCCCCAACCGGGACTAAAGGGTTTTGGCGCCGCTTTAGTTCCCGCGCAGAAAGACCCTTTAGTCGCGGTTGGGGACAACAACCGCGACTAAAGGGTACCCTTTAGTCGCGGTCCTCCTCCCCAACCGGGACTAAAGGGTCTGTGCTGGAACTGGCACGGTGCGGTGGGATGTTTAGTCCCACCTCGGTAGCCGAGAGGCTTCGACAGTGGTTTATAAGCGCGGCTGCGCTCACCACTTCGAGCTCCTCTCAAATGCAGGCTTACGAGCCTATTCTGTCACTATGTGCCTATGGGCCTACTGGGCCTTCTGCGGGCCTGAATCCTGGCCCATTAATGGGTTTCTAGTCGTATTCAGGCCGTGGTGGCCCAGTAGGTGGCATATTTTTTATTTTTTGCCTTTTTTTTGTTTTATTTTTTGCTTTATTTATTTTGTTTTGTTTTTCTTCTTCTTTTTCTTCCATTTTTCTTCTGTTTTTTCTTCTGTTTTTTTCTTCTGTTTTTTTCTTATGTTTTTCTTCTGTTTGTTTTTTCTT
>NW_025228141.1:74788-79337 GCF_018294505.1 Triticum aestivum | reverse complement strand
CGGGACTAAAGGGTTTTGGCGCCGCTTTAGTTCCCGCGCAGAAAGACCCTTTAGTCGCGGTTGGGGACAACAACCGCGACTAAAGGGTACCCTTTAGTCGCGGTCCGCCTCCCCAACCGGGACTAAAGGGTCTGTGCTGGAACTGGCGCGGTGCGGTGGGATGTTTAGTCCCACCTCGCTAGCCGAGAGGCTTCGACAGTGGTTTATAAGCGCGGCTGCGCTCACCACTTCGAGCTCCTCTCAAATGCAGGCTTACGGGCCTATTCTGTCACTATGTGCCTGTGGGCCTACTGGGCCTTCTGCGGGCCTGAATCCTGGCCCATTAATGGGTTTCTAGTCGTATTCAGGCCGTGGTGGCCCAGTAGGTGGCATATTTTTTATTTTTTGCCTGTTTTTTGTTTTCTTTTTTGCTTTATTTATTTTGTTTTGTTTTTCTTCTTTTTTTTCTTCCTTTTTTCCTTTTTCCTTTTTTCTTCTGTTTGTTTTTTTCTTCTGTTTTTTTCTTATGTTTTTCTTCTGTTTGTTTTTTTCTTCTGTTTTTCCTTTTTTCTTCTGTTTTTTCTTCCTTTTTCCTTCTTTCTTCTTCTTCCTTTTTCCTTTTAAAATCAGAAAAATAAAAATAATTCATTTTAAAATCTTAAAAATACAATTATATATCAAAAAAATCAGAAAAATAAAACTAATTCATTTTAAAATCCCTTGAAGGTTTGACAAAAGGTTTGATACATCATTCAGTTCATCGACCAAATACAAAGTTTGGTACAATAAATTATTACACATCAATTCTTCCCTTGTGTCCCTGCTTGCTTACGATTGTGCCGTATCCATGGAGCATCCTCATCATTTAACTTAATGCTTGGGTCAGTGTTCACTTTGAAGGGCGGAATTTCACCAAACATATTATAATCTTCTGACATGTCTGTCTTGTCCTCCACTCCCACGATGTTTCTTTTCCCTGAAAGAACAATGTGGCGCTTTGGATCATCGCATGATGTACTGATCGTTTTCTTATCTTTCCGTTTCCTCGGTTTGCTACTCATGTCCTTCAAATAAAAAACCTGAGCGACATCTTTGGCAAGGACGAATGGTTCGTCAAGGTAACCAAGATTGTTGAAATCCACCATTGTCATTCCGTATTGCTCGTCCACCTTTACCCCACCTCCTGTTAGCTTGAACCATTTGCACCGGAACAAAGGGACCTTCAAGGAGGGTCCATAGTCAAGTTCCCATATCTCCTCTATGTAACCATAATATGTGACCTTTTGCCCATTCTCGGTTGCTGCATCAAAGCGGACACCACTGTTTTGGTTGGTGCTCTTTTTATCTTGGGCGATGGAGTAAAATGTATTCCCATTTATCTCGTACCCTTGGAAAGTCGTTATAGTCGAAGATGGTTTCTTGGCCAACATGTACAGCTGATCTCCAACATCATTGTCATTCATTAAATGTTTTCGCAACCAACTGCCGAAAGTCTCCATGTGGGCCTTTCTAATCCAGGATTCAGGTTTCCCCGGGTTGTCCGAGCGTAAAATATTCTTGTGTTGCTCGAAGTACGGAGCCACCAAGCTGGAATTTTGCAGAACTGTGTGGTGTGCTTCAGTCATAGAATGACCGTCCATACATATCGTGGATTCCCTTCCGATCTTGCCTTTTCCACTTAGTCTCCCCTCGTGCCGCGATTGAGGAATACCAATCGGCTTAAGGTCAGGAACATAGTCAATACAGAACTCAATTACCTCCTCATTTCCATAGCCCTTGACGATGCTTCCTTCTGGCCTAGCACGGTTACGAACATATTTCTTTAATACTCCCATGAACCTCTCAAAGGGGAACATATTGTGTAGAAATACAGGACCGAGAATGGAAATCTCTTCGACTAGGTGGACCAGGAGGTGCGTCATAATATCGAAGAAGGATGGTGGGAACACCAACTCGAAACTGACAAGGCATTGGACCACATCGTTCTGTAACCGTGGTAGATCTTCTGGATTGATTACCTTCCGAGAGATTGCATTGAGGAATGCACATAGCTTCACAATGGCTACTCGAACATTTTCCGGTAGGAGCCCCCTCAAAGCAATCGGAAGCAATTGCGTCATAATCACGTGGCAGTCGTGAGACTTCAGGTTTTGGAACTTTTTCTCCGCCATGTTTATTATTCCCTTTATATTCGACGAGAAGCCAGACGGGACCTTCATACTGCTCAGGCATTCAAAAAAATGACCTTCTCTTCTTTGGTAAGAGCGTAGCTGGCACGACCTTGAAACCATTCTGGATGCCGGTCATCTGGGTCTTTCAAAAGTTGCTGGTCCTGTCGTGCTTCCTTTGTATCATTTGTCTTCCCATACACGCCCAAGAAGCATAGCAGGTTCACGCAAATATTCTTCGTAACATGCATCACGTCGATTGCAGAGCAGACATCTAGGACTTTCCAATATTCTAGCTCCCAAAATATAGATTTCTTCTTCCACATGGGTGCGTGCCCGTCAACTCCCCGCGGAACTGATTGTCCGCCAGGACCCTTTCCAAAGATGACTTTCAAATCCTTGACCATATCAAATATCTCAGCACCAGTACGTTCCACAGGCTTCGGCCGGTGATCTGCCTTGCCGTTGAAATGCTTGCCTTTCTTTCTTACGTTATGATTTCGGGGAAGAAACCGACGATGACCCAGGTACACGTTCTTCTTACAATTAACCAAATGTACACTTTCAGTCTGATGTAAGCAGTGCGTGCATGCATTGTATCCCTTATTTGTCTGTCCCGAAAGGTTACTGAGAGCAGGCCAATCGTTGATGGTTACAAAAAGCAACGCTCGTAGGTCAAATTCCTCTCCTTTGTGCTCATCCCAGACACGTACACCAGGTCTGCCCACAACTGTAAAAGTTCTTCAACTAATGGCCTTAGGTACACATCGATGTCGTTGCCGGGTTGCTTAGGGCCTTGGATGAGAATTGGCATCATAATGAACTTCCGCTTCATGCACAACCAAGGAGGAAGGTTGTAGATGCATAGAGTCACGGGCCAGGTGCTATGGCTGGAGCTCTGCTCGCCAAAAGGATTCATGCCATCAGTACTTAGACCAAATCTTATGTTCCTTGCGTCAGCTGCAAAATCTTTGAACACTCTGTCGATCTTTCTCCATTGTGTTCCATCAGCGGGGTGTCTCAACTCCCCGTCGGACTTACGGTCCTCTTTGTGCCATCGCAACGACTTGGCATGCTTTTTGTTCATGAACAGACGTTTCAACCGTGGTATTATAGGAGCATACCACATCACCTTGGTGGGAACCCTCTTCCTGGGTTTCTCGCCCTCAACATCGTCACCAGGGTCATCGCCTCTGATCTTATAACGCAATGCAGTGCATACAGGGCATTCATTCAAATTCTCGTATTCACCGCGGTAGAGGATGCAGTCGTTAATGCATGCATGTATCTTCAGAACCTCTAAACCTAGAGGGCAGACAACCTTCTTTGCTTCGTACGTACTGGCGGGCAACTCGTTATTCTTCGGAAACATATTCTTCAACATTTTCAGCAAATTTTCAAATGATGAGTCACCTACACCTTCCTGTGCCTTCCATTTTAGCAAATCCAGTGTGCAGCCCAGCTTTTTCAGACTATTATCGCATCCTGGATACAACGACTTTTTGTGATCCTCTAACATGCGATCCAAATTCTCCCTCTCCTTGTCGGTTTCACAGCGTCTCCGTGCATCAGCAATGGTCCGACCAAGATCATCAGCGGGCTCATCATGTGCCTCTTCTTCACCTTCACCTAACCCTTCCCCACCTTCAGCATCATCCTCCATGAAAGTATCACCGAAATGATCATGATAGTTGTCATCGATATCATCCCCTTCTTCATCTTCTTCCATTCTAACCCCTCTTTCTCCATGCTTGGTCCAACAATTATAGCTTGGCATGAAACCGTGCCGAAGCAGGTGCATGTGAACGTCTCTTGAGGAGGAGTAACACTTCTGATTCTTACAGACAGCACATGGACAAATAATAAAACCTTGCTGCTTGTTCGCATTTGCCACTACGAGGAAATCTTTCAAACCCGTAGTGAACTCGCCGGAGAGTCGGGGACCGTACATCCATTGCCGATTCATCTGCATTATTATTATATAAAGTATATAATTAACCATCATGCATTTGTTAAACTAACTAGCTAGAAATAATACAAATTAAACAATGAACTACACACATGCATATTTTATCAATGACACATGAAAGGTTCAAGTTGCTAACCGCGATCGCGGAGGAAAAATAAATGAGAAAGCTCAAGTGTGGCTCGGACACTTCATATCATGTTTGTTTCAGGCTCTCGGGCATTTCATCAAACACCTTGTGTGCATAGGAGGAACCAAAAGCAAACCCACCACCCCGTTCTGAAAATTGTGAAGTGAGCTGAGTGAAGTGAAGTGAGCTGAGTCCTATATATAGGGATGGGCCTTTAGTCCCGGTTGGCCTGGCCAACCGCAACTAAAGGCCTTCGGGGACCTTTAGTCGCGGTTGGCCAGGCCAACCGGGACTAAAGCCCCTCCC
>NW_025228141.1:53554-74613 GCF_018294505.1 Triticum aestivum | reverse complement strand
TTTAGTCCCGGTTGGCCAGGCCAACCGGGACTAAAGCCCCTCCCGTCCGCCAGCTGTCGACCGAGCGCGCTGGGCCCAGATAGTTGGTCGCGGGTCTCCTCCCGAACCGCGACTAAAGACCCCTTTGGTCGCGGTTCGATTGTTTTGGGGACTAATGGGGGCGTATGGAAGCCTCTTTTTCTACCAGTGGGTGCGATCCATTGTTTTCAGCAAAGGAGAATGAAGAATGTAGATTTTTGGCTAGCAGTATCCATCTAACAGTAAACATAAAATGTTCTTGAACTGGTGCCGCATAGATAAGAGAACTTCTCATATAGCTTTTTGCTGTTACCATTGCGTCCGGGCATAATTAAATATTCATGCCTTGATAACTTTTAGTACATTTATGGTATATGGAAGAAAGAAACTACAGAAATATTACTACATAACCTCCTTTTATGTAGCATTGTATATTCTCAGATATATTTATTTTTATTGCCGAATGTATTTTGATCTACAGTACATCTATCCACATAAACAATGTTCAGATAATAGGCTTTTCTGATGACCTAGCGGAGGAGTTAAATACCAGGTATGTAGCATGCTGCGCAGTACTATAGTTTTATGCACCAAAAATTTTATTGTGTGATTACTAATTTAGTACCTTCGTCCCATATTAATTGGTGCTAAAATGTATGTATCTAACACTGAAATATGTCTCGATATATCCATTTTAGATTCAATTAATATGGAAATGAGGTAGTAATTTTCGATCCCAACAACTGTTAGTAAAGCAGTAGTGATGTATGGATATTTAAGACCATTAAACTGAAACTATAAGAAAGCCTATGAGCAAGAGAGCATTGGTAAATTCGTTGCTGATAGATTACTCTTTCAACATGGTGAAATATATGTCTTACAAGCAACCACCACTTAGTCCTGATATTTGTATCATTAATGCACAACTGACTATCGTTGTTGCTTCTGTAGAATGGCTTTCGAAACGACTTACAGAGAATGGAATCTGTAAGATCATATGCCTACAATTTTGTTCTTTCACTCTTAATATGTATTTGCAATTGTGTTGGACGCTTTGTAAGTTCTTCGAAACATTATAATTTATAATAATTTATTTTTGCTCTGCTCTTCAGTTCCCAAATCACTACCTACGTTGTAAGGAAAAAACTAATCATTTGCTTCCCATGTTCGATTCTGATTCAACTCGAAGCGGCATGGTTTGCTTCTTTAACACCTATCTATTCACTGTGCTTCGTTGAATGGTCTTATATTCAAAGTTGTATTTTAATAAAAAAATGTAGTCTTCAAAAGGGAGAATATGCAATTTCATTCATGGCTACAACTATACTGATTCTAATAATGCTGAGGAGTATGCAAAAGTTTCTCTTTTCTTCTTAAAAAAAATAACTGACCATGACTTATATATCACACAACTCACATGCTTATACATGCACCATGGATTTTAGTTCAGCCTGTTCTGTGTATGTGTCCGTACAAAATAGAAAAGTCCTGCCATGTTATCTGAATTATACTCCAATTATTTCTGATCGTGCAATCTGGTAATGAATAGAACCATTGTTTAAGCCACAACAGTTGGTATAAAAATTTTTAGACCAAGTCACCTAATTTAAGAATCTCATAAAATACTAGAAGAAATACTAGAAGACTGAGAACTAAAAAAATTTACATACATTAATACATATCAAAACACAAAGCAGAAAAAAAGATAGAAATCATGAACACATGTGAAGCATCTAATCATTAACTAAGTGAAAGTATGTAACTTTGTTTGTTGTATGCGTTACCATGATTTCTTTAACATACATATTTTAATATGAGTTTACATGTAAAGCATATAACCAATAATTGAATAAAAGAAATTGATCCTTATCATATGGTCACCGATGAAGAACTATTATATTTTCTTAGTAAAAGCATATACCCATGTGATAATCAATTGGTGAAACTTCCACAAAGTTTTTGTTGTGCCACATTAAACAAACCCGTGCATCGCACGGGCTGACGACTAGTAACATTCTAACTGTACACGTTTTCATATGGTTTCACTTTATTTTGGCCATGTTTCTTTGCATTCCTCTGCTCTTCCAATTCCTGTAAACCAAACACTCAAGTTGACAGTAATCCTGTGTTTACAAATGCTCTGTTTACCATGTGCATTCCTATCCTATTCCGGTATTTTTCCTATCCCTACATTTTTAGAATCATGCAAGCCAAATGAGCCCTTACAGAATTATTTCAGTTAGAGGTAGGTGTCGAAGGGAACTTTGTGTGGTTTGTCCTGCTCCTGCCGCGACGTCGTCCACCTCAACCGAGCTGCTCCATCAACAGAAACATCCACTAAACCAAACATCACGACTCCTGACCGTCTTTCGCCGCCTCAGATCTCCTTCCCTGCCGCCGGCACCCACCGCAACGGCATCACCATCATCGACTCAGCAGATGAACCTGAGGAGTACATGGGTCCACAAGAGAGGTCGCAATCTTTTGTTTCTTCTTATGTTATGAATTGCTTAAAATTACCTGCTTCTTTATCGTCCTGTTCACCTCTTGGACTCCAAGTCAGGTCCAAATTAATGTTAAAACTTGAGTTCTAAATTAGTTGTGGGGCACATATCGAGGAAGCAATGAATAATATCTCTGTCTAATATCTGGTTCACCTAGGGTATGCCTATGTTGTTCATCTTGGGTGGGAAACAAATAGTAAAGCAATCATCATCAGTCTTTTTATTAAATTCAAGCAATCATGAGCCTGCTATCATTATTTTTGGATCCATCCACTGGTTGTTACCATCACTCTAAATTTCTGCATGCTCTCCTTACATAATCTCATCATATTTTTTGTATGCATGTCAGATATTGTACATAGTCATGCTGAACATGTAGAGAAAAAGAGAAGAGTTTTGTGCGGCAATACAATGTCATGCAGACATCGCTCCATGGTGGGTTCAATGGCAAACCCTCCCCACCCCTCTCCAGATTGTAATCCAGAGGAAGATATCTGTTCTGAGGCGGATTCAGACGCCGCTGACCACTCCTATTTACCCCCCAAGGTGTTTGCTCTACCTTGGCATGATGATGTTTGTCATATCATGCATATGTTGCCTTGCAGTGCCTACTTTTGACATCATATATGTCATATGCTTAGTTTAGACATGTTCTGTAATGCCACCTGTTTAGTTTCTATATCATATATGGGAATTGTGCAGTCTCATGTCTTTTAGCCAGCCATAATATACGTGAAATGTGCAATGCCATCCTGTTTAACCAGGCATCATATATTTGAATGATATCTTGCCCATCCTTTTCTTCATTACATTTCCATTTGTCGACAATGTTTGTACATTAAACTATTCTTCCTGTGAATCAGCCATTTGGGTGGGAGATTGAAAAATCTAGAGTGAAAACAAGGCCTTCAGCACAGACAGTGCTACCTGTCGAAGCAGATCTCTTGTTGGGTCCCGATAGCTCCTCAGAGATGGATTCAGAGACATATGACCAGTCCTATTCCCCCACCGAGGTGTATGCTCTAACTTGGCACGGTTATACTGCTCATATAATTCATATGGTGTCTTGCGTTGCATAGATTAGACATCATATACACAATATTCAACATCATGTTCTTAGTTCAGACATCATATCTAATGCCCTCTGTTTAGCATATAAATCACATATGTAAATTAAATGATGCGATCCTGATTACTTAGATAACATGTAGGTGAATTATGTCATACGATCCTGTTTAGTTATTCATCATATCTTTGAATTATGTTATGCTATGCTATCCAGTTAGAATAGACATCATATATGTGCAATTATGTCATGCTATCCGTTTTAGTTAAACAATATACATGTCAACTATTTCATGCCCTCTTTTTTCCACACTATCTATTGCATCTGTCTCTCATACAATGTCTGTACATTCAACTATGTTTCCTGTTTCTCAGCCATTAGAATTGGAGCGGGTGATGCCAACATCTAGCGGACTAAAAACACGGTCTTCAAATAAAACAGTGCTACCTCTTGGTGGAGATAGCACCCCGGTTGTACATGCACGAGAACTAGCCCTACCACACATAACCCAAACTCTCCCAGATTGTACCCCTACTGCGATGGACAGAGAACCAGCTTCACCCAATCTAACCCCAACCCCAGCAGATAGTAACCCAGTTCCTGTTGACACAACACCATGTCCACCATAGAGCTTCCAAACAAGAGCAGTTAGTAAGGCAGCTCCAGTGCCCAAAGGGCCAGTACTACCACGGCGAACCCCAACTCCACCAGTTAGTACGCCTATTCCTGTGGAGGAAGCACAACCAGCTATTCGTAGTTTAGCATCTATTGCATTTGATGTTCTTAAATCGTATGTGCGTAGCTTCCCATCTTGGAAATATTATACTGAAGACGAAGGAAAATGCCAGTTGCAGGTGTTTGTCCAGGAGTTATGTGTAAGTAATGTTATTCATGGCAATTACTTTGCTTTGTCCCATACATCCTACCTCCATCATGGTTATAATACAGCAAATTTTCCCATTTTTCTCTATAGAGAAGGACTGATTTGGAAACTCAGGATGAGGTAACCTGTGCTAATACCTCTGCTATCTTCAAGAATGCTTGGTGGCAGTATTGGAATTATTACCTGAAGAAAACGTACTTCACCGGCAAGGAAACTCATCAAATTCCCTTACGTTCTCCTGAGACACATTTACTGGACGATGATTGGGAACGCCTTGTTCTGTACTGGTTCCGAACCAAGAATGTGGTAAGGTCTATGAGCTCATTTTCTATTTTAAGTACTATATTCTTGCGTCTTACTATACTCTGTTCATGTAGAACAAGTGCCTAAACCTGAAGAATAACTGTTCTAATTGAAGATTCCATTGCTATCATAGTTCAAAAAAGCGCTAGGCGTTAATTGTGCGTTTTGCCACCGCCTTGTGCTTTAATGACCAAAGCGCATGCTTATGCGTAGTTATGCACAGATTAAGCGTAGTTATGCGCAATGCGTTTCGCCAACGCCTAGAGGCTAGGCGCGCTTAAGCGCTCGCTTAGGCGCGCCTTTTTTAACTATGATTGCAATCGTGCATACTGCTTTGCTCTTGTATCACTGTATTTACTCATACAAACTTATTTTTAAATTGAAGTTTCCAATCGAAACTTCAATGGCACAGCAGGTATGTTCACGCACGTTTCTTTAATAGGCTTGCTCTTATCAATAGCTCTGTTGATTTCAATTTCAATTGTGTATACAAATGACTTCTCATATCATGCACATTACTAGCATCACAACAGAGCCAATAGTGTTGTTGTACATGTAGACCTGTGGTACCCATCTGAAATCTTGTTGTGCCGTGTAGTTTCCCACGCTTTGTATTCTTTCACTGCTGCTTTGTGATATGATTTGAACTGTGTCTCTATTTTGATTTGGCAAGACAATGCAGTGACCATAGGACGTAGACATATGTTTGTTTGATGCTTTTATTATGTACTAGTACTTGGCAATAGAAGACTTGGTAGTTTAATCCCATCCACCTTACTAATGAACTGGTTCACCGAAATGAGTTTCATATACTAGTACATGCTAAACTGTTATGTGTCTGCTTGTTTTTTTCTTTTAGAATGCTGACAGAATATTGGGGAAGAGTTCCTTATTAAGCAATGGTAAAGGAAGTAATGCAGATAAGGTACAGGATATTGACACATCCTTGTTGGTCTCCAACAAAGCTGATAAAACAGCTAAGGAAGACTATCTCGAAGACAGTGAGACAACCCCAAAGTCATGTCTTGGAGTTACTGGCCACTACCGCTTGCACAAGCTATTCAAACTCACTGTCTGAATCAGTTCGGTTTCTTGAGTCACAACTACAAGCTGAAAGACATCGATCAGCTGTGCTGCGACAAGAAGCGGAAGGACTGCGGAAGTCCCTGGAGCATTTAGATGCATACTTTCTGGTGCAACAGCAAGCGTTGGAGGATTTTAGCGCCAAACAGGACAAAGCTAATAAGCTTGCTATGCTTATTGCCAGCATGGGGGATACCACGTTTCTTGAGCTCTTATGAAATTGTTTCAGCTATGCTCTTGTTTTGCTGCCGCGTTTATTTGCACTAGTGGCCAATTTTGACGGCCAGTGTATGTAATATGCTGCTTTGTTCCCTATATTTGCACTGGTGGCGAACTTTGATGCCCAGTGGATGTAATATGTGTAATAGCGGTAATAGGCTAGCGTTAATTGCTTGCTTATTTATTTCCTTATTGTCTTGTTTAGTTGTTTGCTTGCAGTCACTGCAGTTCTTTTTATGTGTTTTTCTAGTGGCCACAATAACCTATTTTTGGAAACTAGGCCAAAATAATAATGGTAACACACGGACTGTTGTAACCATGGGCCTTCTGCGAGCCGTATGATCCATGGGCCTTCTACGGGCTGTAGGATCCATTGGCCTTCTATACGGGCCGTAGGATCCATGGGCCTTCTACGGGCCGTACGATCCATGGGCCTTTTACGGGCCGTAGGATCCATGGGCCTTCTACGGGGCGTATCATCATTTCGCCAATCATGCACCGTACTATTCGTGGACAATAACGGGTCGTTTATTGGCCGTATTTGATAACTCTATGAAAACAGCCCAACGGGTTTTTTCGACATGAAAACAGCCCAACGTATTAACGGGCCGCAAATGGGCCGACTGTAACCACGGGCTGAATTTGGCCCACAAGCAGAAAATGGCAGTAACGGGCCGTAAGTAACCGAATGCTGGAAATGAGCCCAAGAATAAATGGGCCCTGAGAAGGCCGAAAGATATCAAGGGCTGGAAACAGCCAATGGAATAATGGGTCGTTAATGGGTATAAAGTGATACACTGTTCATTACAGGCCAGTTTTACCATGGGCCGTTAAGGGGCCGAGTGTTACTAAGGGCCTCATATGGGCCGAAAGACGTCATGGGCCGTACATGGGCCGGAAGTTAAAATGGGCTGGAATTATATTGGACGGCCCAGATGACGCTACTGGGCCTAATTCGGATAAGCCATAAACGGGCCCTGGGATAGCGGGCTGAAATGGGCTATATGCGAACAGGCCATTAACAGGCTTGCCGTGGGTCGGCCCGCCATTTGACCAAGTCAAATGGGTCGGCCTTTTCACACGAATGGGCCTTTGTTGGGCCGTACCACGTGTCGGCGTATCATAGGCGCTTTGGGTCTAATGAGTGGATGACATATGTCCCAACGGTGAGACAACACGTGTTTCCTCCAGCCAATGATGATTTTACACGTGGAAAATCCCCATTGGTCTGGGCTGTTAACGGGTTATCGGATCCAAAACCGGACCTGATAGCTTAACGACGTTCCGTTACGGTGGATGCCACGTGTCGGTCACCCTTGACGAAAGCACTTCTGTGACGCGCGATTTATCATCATGGAAGTGGACACTTCTGTGATGATAATTTTGGTAATGTCATGGAACACTTCTATGACAGCACAGGTATGACTATCTTGATTCTGTCATAAATTTGTCATGGATGTACATACATGACAGAAAACATGACCTACTGTGACAAACACGTATCATCACGGAAGTGTATTTTTTTGTAGTGATATGGGCGGGGTCTCGAACGCCTACTTGCGCATACATACTGCCAGGGCTCGTGTACATGGATGGGTCGGAACGGAGAAACTGCGTCGTCGTCGTGTTCATCGGGAGGCAACGGAATGCGTCATGTTCATCGGGAGGCAACGGAATGCGTGCTGTTCATCGGGAGCCAACCGGATTGGACGGAACAGGCGATGGAAACGAGGCCTGGCGCACCGCAGAACGGAGGAAACGGCCTTGTGTTCGATCGGCCACGGTGGAAACGGGTTCCCGTTAATTGGCAGGGGTCTGGCGTACCGTAAAACGGAGGAAACGGACCTCCTACGGTCGAAACGGGGTCCTGTTGATCCGGAGGGGTGTGGCGTACCGCAAAACAGAGGAAACGGACTTGTGTTGGAGCGCTACGGTCAAAACGGGGGTCCTACTCATCGGGAGGGGTGTGGCGCACCGCAAAATGGGACTCCACGGGATACTGTTCATCTCCACCGTCGACCTCCTCCAGCCTCCAGGGGCTCCTGTTAATCCACCGTCGACTTCCTCCAGCCTCCACCTGCGACTGTTCATCCACGGGCTCCTGTTCATCCAGCCTCCACCGCGCGCTCCTTCACCGGCTACTGTTCAACCAGCCCTCTCCACGGGGGTCCTATTCAACCACCCCTCCACGGGCTACTGTTCATCCAGCCCTCCACCGGCTACTGTTCAACCAGTCCTCCACCGGCTACTGTTCAACCAGCCCTCCACGGGGTCCTATTCATCCAGCGCTGCACGGGGTCCAGTTCATCCACCGGCTCATTCGATCGGGGTACTATTCATCCAGCGGAAACGGCCTCTACTACCATGGGGTCCTGTTCATCCAACTCCCCACCTGTAACAGTTCATCCAAACCCCCTCAACAACACTCACTGTTCATCCAGAGGCAGCATCGATCGGCTTAAGTTAGCAGCAGTAGCAAAGGAATCACACTCGGGTTCCGTTAACAGCAAGGGATCGATCGATCGCTCGGTTTCAGTAACGCGTAGCCTGCAGTGCAATCGCCCGGGTTCAGTTAGAGCCCAACGCCTCGCTCGGGTTCAGTTAGAGCCCAACACCTCGCACACACGCGCGTACGTACAAGAGAAACGCGCATCGCTCGGCCCCCTACCAGCCACCGTAACCGGGAAATCCCCGATATTTTCCTCACCCTCGCTTCTACCATGGTTTTTTCCGTCATGATTTTTTGTCATAGAAGTACGAGCCCACCACATATATGATGATACCGGGTTTTGTCACAATTATCGTCATAGAAGTGTCATAAGTATGACAGAAAAAAAAATTCGTTCGGCCCTAAATGTCACGGATGTGTCTTTTTTTTGTAGTGTCTGGCCACACGTCCGTTCATGAGCGGGCCGGAATTAAAGACAACACCGGCCGAGCTCCTCCCGTCCGCCCTAAGTTTAAACGAGGCCAGACGCTGGCCAAGCTCCTACCGTCTGCCCTCTATTTAAACAAGGCCAGACAGACATCGGGCAAGAATCGCACCCCTCCGCCGCTCCCCCATCTCCTCCTTCACCATTTCCTCCACTCTTCTGATGGCTTCCGAGGAGCCATTCTCCGGCATACTAGGCGACTTGGTGGCCCGCCGAGCCCTCCGGATATGGGCGAGGCAGCTCGATGCTTCACCAACCTCGCTTGGGCCGACGGAGCCAGTTGCTGCCCCAAGCTGGCGCATGGTTCAGCAACTCGCCGCTCCAGCTTAGCTCGATGAGGAGTGGCAAGTTGCTCCACGCCGGCACGGTGGCAAGCACGCTGGTACGGGCGTCGTCGCTATCGCATCGTACCGTGCCACCAGTGTCTGCGGTGGCCACGCCTCCCGTGTCTGTGGGCGCGCCTCCCATGCCTGCGGCCGCGCCTCCCATGCGTGCGGCAGCGCCATGCAGGAAGAGACAGAAGCAGGGTGCGTGGAAAGTGACGAGTCGGTGGCCAGCTTCTCCGTGCCCGCTGTCGGTGTAAAAACCGGCGGATCTTGGGTAGGGGGTCCCGAACTGTGCGTCTAAGGCGGATGGTAACAGGAGGTGCGGGACACAATGTTTACCCAGGTTCGGGCCCTCTCGATGGAGGTAATACCCTACTTCCTACTTGATTGATGTTGATGATATGAGTATTACAAGAGTTGATCTACCACGAGATCGTAGAGGCTAAACCCTAGAAGCTAGCCTATGATTATGATTGTCGTTGTCCTAGGGACTAAACCCTCCGATTTATATAGACATCGGAGGGGGCTAGGGTTACACAGAGTCGGTTACAAGGGAGGAGATCTACATATCCGAATTGCCAAGCTTGCCTTCCACGCAAAGGAGAGTCCCATCCGGACACGGGACGAAGTCTTCAATCTTGTATCTTCATAGTCCAATAGTCCGGCCAGAGTATATAGTCCGGCTGTCCGAGGACCCCCTATCCAGGACTCCCTCAGTAGCCCCTGAACCAGGCTTCAATGATGATAAGTCCGGCGGGCAGATTGTCTTCGGCATTGCAAGGCGGGTTCCTCCTCCGAATACATCATAGAAGATTTTGAACACAAGGATCGTGTCCGGCTCTGCAAAACAAATTCCACATACCACCGTAGAGAGTATAATATTCCACAAATCTAATCTGCTGACAATTCTTCATAACGTGACATCCTGCCATGGTCCGGTCATTACGAACCGTTTTCCCCAGCCTGCCACTGCACGTGTTGCGAGGCAGTTTTCTTGGCACATCTTGTCGAAGCAGAGATCGTGTCCCCTTATCACGGGATTCTCATCAATACGGGTGTGGGTAACCCAATCGTGCCTGCTGGTATGACTCCTCGATTTTAGGCAAGTTCCACACGGCCACGCGGAGGACGCTTGATATTCACCCTCTTTATAAAGGGGCCAAGGCATGTCCTTTTCTTCTCGCGCTCGATCCTTCCCTTGTCCCACCTCGAATTCCAACACCCAAGGCTCAGGCTAAGCACTTCAGACCTTCAATCATGTCCGGATCCAACCTTCAAGGCCGGTGGATGGACTCCTTTGTCACAGAGGAGGACATCAAGAAGCTATGAGAAGCCAGGTATCTGACCCCCGAAATCTCGCACGGGCTGCCTGTTCAAGGGCAGGTCATCCCCACTCCTGAACCCAACGAGAGTGTCGTATTTGTTTCCCACTTCCGCCAAGGGCTAGGCTTTAGTATTGATCCCTTTGTTCGAGGGCTTATGTTCTATTACGGGCTCAATTTCCATGATCTAGCTCCGGATTCCATCCTTCACATCTCTTCGTTCATCGTCGTGTGTGAGGCCTTCCTCCGCATCACCCCACACTTCGGCTTATGTCTCAAGACCTTCAATGTGAAGCCGAATATGATCGATGGGTGACACGCAGAATGCGGAGGTGCCATAATAAGGAAAGGCGCCGATGCTCCATGGACAAAGGGTTCCTTCCTGGAGATGTCCAACTTATGGCAGCGGGAGTGGTTTTACATCACAGCTCCCCGAAGTACTAAGTGGGTAGCAGCCCCCGCCTTCCGCTCGCCCCCCCCCCCGCCACAACTGGCGTCATGGGTCAACAAGGGGCTGGACTGGGGGCCAGTTAATGACGTGCCGACATTGCAGAGTCGCATCCTGCCATCCGAGATCTCCTCAAGAGAGATGTCATCCTTGTCAAGGTAATGCATGTCATGCTAGTTCGTCGGGTCCTGCCATGCCAACGTCGACCTCTCCGTATGTGGGAGTTCAACCCGGAAGGACCGCGAACTATTCAGGAATTCTTCGGTGTGACGCTCAAAGAGATGTATGGATTGTTCTTCGGATCACGAATAAAGTGTCCGGACACCACCGAGGATGCGGGTCTAAACTGCAATCGTCTAGATACCCACGTAAGTAATTCTGCGGCCGAACATGCTGTCTTTTTATTTGTCACAACATCATTCTGAAAAATCGCTCTTTGACCAGGACTGGATAAAAAAGGCAAAGATGATCAGGTGTTCGGCCCCCCTTCCCGAAGGCTCACTGGATCCTGTACTAGCCAGGATGCTTGAGCACGCACCTTATCAAGTGCCATCAGAGGAAGATAAAGGGAGGAATAAAGAAGCCGAAAGCGGGCCTCACGCATTACTCATCCAAATCGGGGGAATTAGTCTCTCCGCGATGGAGGATAATTGGGGAGAAGAATCTAAAACTCCCTCTCCCCAAGGAAGGAAAAGGACCGCCTCTGAAGACTTGAAAATGAGGGTTTCCAAACGAGGGAAGAAACCTTCGTCAGGGGGCCCTGCCCCGAAGGGCGTCCTTACCGCACTGTGCCCGCAAGGGGGTCAGCCCCCCACCGAGCTGTAAGTGAACAAGAGTACTTTTGGTAAATATATCCTTCTTCATCTCCGAGGACAATAACCGAGACATATGTCTTGCAGTTCAGATCGTAGCCCTTCTCGACAGAGTTCGTCTTCGGGGGATGTTCTTCCGGAGATGATGGAGAGCGAAACGCCTCCCCATGTCTCCCCACCTCATGAGGCGGACGACCCTGAGGTGTCGTCACAGAGGATTTCTCCTGATCCGCCAAGGCCAGAAGGCAACCCTTCGGCCACCCGAAGTCCGGAGCATTCGGCTCCTAAGGAGAGTAACAGAAAGAGTCCGGGGCTGTCCGGTGCACGACCAGACGCACTGATGGGTCTTCTGGAGCAAGCGGCTATCTCAGAGGCGCATCGTACTTTAATGGGTACGGTGGTTGAGAGGATTTCATCCCCAAAAGTGGGTTGCATGAAGCTTTTATGTGCCTGTTAAGAGGCTTTGAGGTACGCAATGTAATATATTTGTTGACGGTACCGCACACGCTACGTGTGCCCCTGAGACTCTGGTTGCTGTCTAGAGGCGGCAAACAGAGGATCATAGTCCCAGGTAATGATCATGCTGCTTTCATGTGCAGACGGCTGAAGGTCCGGTGGCTGGCCGGACTGGTGAGTTTGCCGAACTGAGGCGGCAGCTTGATGCGGCAGATGCCGATATCGTGCTTGTAAACAAGCGGCTTGACGAGGCACAGGGTATGTATTTTCCGGTGGTCAACAGATATTAAGAGCAGCATGATGCTAGTATCTATAAAATGCTGTGACTGCAGATGGAGTTGCCGCCGTGGAGACCCTTCGGGCGGAGCTTGCCCGAGCCAAGGAACAAGCCAGGAGAAGTGATGCGGCCGCCCTAAAGGCACCCGAAGAGTTAAGAGCCGAACAGGCTGCTCATCGCCAGAGCGAAGATAAAATAGCCAAGATGGCTATTGAGCTGAAGCATGCCGCCGACCGGTATGAGCTTCTTGAAAAGGAAAGCCAAGCGAAAGCGGCGGACCTGATGAAAGCCATGGTAGCAGCCAAGGAAACTCGCTCTAAAATTAGAGCGGCGAAGGAGGAGCTTCGTCAAGCCGGAGATATCACGGCTGGGAAGCCCTTTTTGTTGCAGACGAAGTTCGGAGATCTGAAGTATGCCCCTCTGGATCAATTATGGAGTGCCGCAGACGCGTACTTGGACTTGGGAACGAGTGCTACTGATGCGACTGAGTTTTTCAAAGATCAGAAAGATCACGAAGTGGAAAAGTTGTTCTGGTCGCAGTTCAGTGCTCTCACGCGTCCGCTGCTGTTAAATGAACAAATGGCCGAGTGGGCTGAGCTCCATAGGTTGTCCGGACTTGCCATGAGGTCTGTCGTGCATCATCTTTGGCCGGAAGGACCAAGGCCGTGTAGTTATTTTGGTTTAGTGCAACGATTCCTTGGTGCTGTGCCGCATATCGACTCTGCAAAGAGGTCGGCGTGCATAGAGGCTGCGCGGATGGCTCTTGCCCATGTTAAGACATACAGGGCAGAGATGGAGGCCCCCACTATTGCAACCCAGGATCCGGCCGTAGGCCAGGTCTCGGCCGAGCACTATTTTGAAGAAGTCCTAGAAGGTGCTCGTTTAATAGAGGCTCAGTGCTCGAAGAGTATCATGTTCGAGTGACATGTATCCCAATTGTAAAAACAATGCTATTTGGATTATTAAGGCTGTGTTTATACCTTTGCCTGAAAGTATTATGATGCCTCCTGTGCGGCCGTTTATGTATGTATATAACCTGAAAGTTTGCAATCGTCGGCTTCGGCCCCACGCATATAATGCGGGGGTGTTGGGAAAACCGCGTATTCACACTTGATCCAACGTCTTGGTCCATTAAGGAGGTGATAGCGCGGCGAACAAGGCAATCAGACTATATAGCTTTAGCACTTTCACTTAGCCATAGGAATTTGATGGTGGGGCTACTATATAGCCCCTGGTACTTCCGCGCTCATCCGAATACGGGGCGCGTACATACATGACAGGGAAACTGGCCCTTCGTTAATGCGGAGGAATCGCGAAGATTCCGCTGAGTCATCGAGTGGTTAACCAGTCTCGCGCTTTATCATGACACTCCGTTTTCGGCTTTCTCTATTGAGGTGCTCGTCCAGATGAACCAAGGCACAATCGCACTAGTTCTCCCGGTGCCACCTTAGCCGATAGAGCGGAACTTAAGGTAGCAAAACACGGGAACCGGGCAAACCCAACTATTGACCAAAGACATGATTCGGACCTGATGCATATAAGGCCAAACTCACGACGCCGAACACTCCCTAAGGTATTCGCTCTTTACAACGTATACTGGGCTGAGTAACGCCCTCGATAATGAACCCTGAATTTCCAGGTATGTGCATTAGTCTGACGTGACGAAATGCCAATAACGCCAGCATCCCTCTCGGTTGTGTTGAGTATCCGGAGGGTGTGAAGCAACAAGAGACAATAAGAAAGGCTTACAAGGGTCTTAATCTAAAAAGAAACCTTTGAGCGGGGCCCTGCTGCACGTCTGCGCCTGTGTCTCTGTTGTGCCGTATCCCGGAAGTGTGTAGCACGATTATCATCTGTAAAAGAGAAAAACCCAGGTGAAAGTCTTCGTGCGAAAATAGGTTATTCTTAATAAACCATTAAAATGTAATCTAAATAGGGTCAAGCCGAACTGTAGTCCTTATTACATGCGGGAAGCCCCTAGTACCACCTATGATGCCACGTGGACCGGGCATTTTAAGCTTAAGATAAGCGTAATGCGGTACTGCATTAAAACGAGCGAAGGCCGTTCTTCCAAGTAGTGCGTGATAGCCGCTTAGGAATGGAGCGATGTCGAAGGTTAATTCTTCGCTTCGGAAGTTGTCGGGAGAACCGAATACAACCTCTAGAACTAGAGAGCCTGTGAAGCGGGCCTCTGGGCCTGGTATTACTCCTTTAAAGGTAGTATTGCTTTGGCTGACTCTTGTCGGGTCTATCCCCATTTTGCGGACTGTGTCCTGATATATCCGATTAAGACTACTGCCGCCTTTCATAAGGACTCGGGTGAGATGGTATCCGTCAATTATTGGGTATAGCACCAAGGCAGCCGATCCTCCGTGCCGGATACTAGTCGGGTGATCCTTGCGATCAAAAGTGATGAGGCAGGCCGACCAAGGGTTGAACTTGGGGGTGACGGGCTCCACGGCGCATACGTCTCGGAGTGCACGTTTGCTCCTCCTCTTCGTTACGTGAATCATGTTCACTGTTTTGACCTCTGGTGGGAATTTTTTCTGTCCCCCAGTGTTTGGCTGGCGAGGCTGATCCTCGTCTTCACTTTGTGTCTCCCTCCTCTTGCGTTCAGCGTTTAGCTTGCCGGCCTGCTTGAAGACCCAGCATTCTCTGTTGGTGTGATTTGCAGGTTTCTCAGAGGTGCCATGAATCTGACATAATCTGTCTAGAATCTCGTTTAGGCTGCACGGTCCATCTCTGCTACCTTTAAGTGGCTTTTTCCGTTGACCGGGTTGAGAGCCTATGAATCCGGCATTTACCGCCGTGTTGTCTGGGCTGTCTTCATTGTTTCAACGCTTGCTTTTATTGCGTCGTGGTTTTCCATTGCCATCCGTGACTTCGGATGTGCCTGGGTCGCTGGTGCCGCTACGGGCCAGCCAACTATCCTCGCCCTCGCAAAAGCGGGTCAAAAGGCTTGTTAGGGCTGCCATTGTCCTCGGTTTTTCCTAGCCGAGGTGTCTGGCGACCATTCGCCCCGGACACTGTGTTTGAAAGCCGCTAAGGCTTCGGCATCCGGGCTGTCGACGATTTGATTCTTCTTTGTGAGGAATCTGTTCCAAAGCTTTTGGGCTGACTCTCCGAGCAGTTGAATTATATGACTTAAATCATCTGCATCCGGAGGTCGGACATAAGTCCCTTGAAAATTAGCCCTAAAAGCATCCTCAAGCTCTTCCCAACTTCCAATTGATTTTTCAGGGAGGCTTTTCAGCCAGTGCCGAGCTGGTTCTTTCAACTTGAGGGGCAAGTATTTGATGGCGTGGAGATCATCTCCGCGAGCCATGTGGTTGTGAAGGATAAAGTCCTCAATCCAGACCCCAGGGTCTGTCGTTCCATCGTATGCCTCTATGTTCACGGGTTTGAATCCCTCTGCAAATTCGTGATCCAGCACCTCATCGGTGAAGCATAGGGGGTGCGCGGCACCCCTGTATTTGGATGTGTCATGGCATTCTGACGGTTGTAGTGTTCGGTTTTGATTCCGTGCCGGAGCGCGCTTCCTAGATCCGTAGATGGACCTGGTCATACCGGCTTTTTGGTGCAAGTCCTTAAGTAAATCGTGTGCTGGCTTATGTGCGACATCGTTAGCCGCCCTATCGCGGCCATGGGGTGGTCGATCTGGCTGATCGGCCGTTTTATTTTTCGGCTGTATGGGCTCTAAAGCCTCGTCATCAAATACAGGCAGCAGGTTGCGGTTTGGATAGCTGTTTGTCTGGCGACTGCCACCGTACTTTTCTTTAGTGTCTAGCACTTTGTTCCATCTACTGTTGACTGTATTTTGTGCGGCCTTAAGCCTTTGCTTCTGCTTCTTCAGACTCCTCGTGGTGGCAATAAGCCTTCTATGGATGTTTTCTTGCTCCAAATGCCTTTCCGGGATGATGTGTGCATCGTCGTCCGGACTGTTCTCCTCTCCGGAGACAGGATAATGAGTTTTACCCTCGGCGTCGCCGTGATCGGACAGCGGCTCCATACTATGTTCGCCGTCCGCTGGCTCATCCTGCTCTGTCGCTGCGTCCATGTGGTCATCGTTTCCTGTGGAGTCGACCAGGTTATTATTCTTTCTTGCGATGTTATCGCTGTTTTTGCTAAGGCGGGATTTGGAGCGGCGCCTACGTCGTCGCTTTGGTTGCTTCTCGTGGGGATTATCTTTCGCTGCATTCTTTCGTTCCTCGTCATTGTTTTCTTTGGGTGTATCCACCATGTATATATCGTGTGATGAAGTGGCTGTCCAGCGCCCTGTGGGCGGTGGTTCCTGCTCCTCTTCTGCATCATCGTCCATACCGTTGATGTCTTCGGAGTCGAAATCAAGCATGTCGGTTAAATCATCGACAGTGGCTATTAAATGGGTGGTGGGTGGGGAACGAATTTCTTGGTCGTCCGCTTCCCACTCGAGTCGGACATAGTTCGGCTGAGGGTCTCCTGACAAGGAGAGAGACCTTAATAAATCTAGCACGTCGCCCAAGGGAGAGTGCTGGCAAATATCCGCGGAGGTAAACTCCATGATCGGTGCCCAATCAGATTCGATAGGCACGGACGCAAGCGGTTCGGAGCCCGTGGCCGGGGACGAATCCAAGGGTTCGGCAACACAGGTCCCATAAGAGGTGAAGTAAGTATTAGGCTCTAACGCCGCTGAGTGTGCGGCCTCCGTGCCGGGGTCCATCCACCCGTCCTCGGACGGCGCAGTCTCCTCCGGATTAAGGACAGGAGTAGCCACAGGTGTGATCTCCCGAACACCGTCCGACGGCTGAGCTAAGGCATGCTTGTCGTGACTGTGCGGCGCACCTGACATGGGCTCGAATCCGTCAAAGATCAAGTCTCCGCGGATGTTGGCGGTATAGTTTAAGTTTCCAAACCTGACCTGACGGCCAGGGGCGTAGCTCTCGATCTGCTCTAGATGGCCAAGCGAGTTGGCCCGCAGTACGAAGCCGCCGAATACGAAGATCTGTCCAGGGAGAAAAACCTCACCCTGGATCGCATTGTTGCCGATGATCGAAGGAGCCATCAAGCCTTTATCGCGACGGCACAGTGGAACTCTCAATAAAAGCACCAATGTCGGTGTCAAAACCGGCGGATCTTGGGTAGGGGGTCCCAAACTGTGCGTCTAAGGCGGATGGTAACAGGAGGCGGGGGACACAATGTTTACCCAAGTTCGGGCCCTCTCGATGGAGGTAATACCCTAGTTCCTGCTTGATTGATCTTGATGATATGAGTATTACAAGAGTTGATCTACCACGAGATCGTAGAGGCTAAACCCTAGAAGCTAGCCTATGATTATGATTGCCGTTGTCCTATGGACTAAACCCTCCGGTTTATATAGACACCGGAGGGGGCTAGGGTTACACAGAGTCGGTTACAAGGGAGGAGATCTACATATCCGAATTGCCAAGCTTGCCTTCCACGCAAAGGAGAGTCCCATCTGGACACGGGACGAAGTCTTCAATCTTGTATCTTCATAGTCCAACAGTCCGGCCAGAGTATATAGTCCGGCTGTCCGAGGACCCCCTAATCCAGGACTCCCTCATCCGCCACCATCATTGAGGAGAAGTAGAAAATGGGAGGCTGCCGCCACTTGGGTCCCATGAAGGCCACCGCCGCGGCAACGACTACGCATTTAGGTGGTTTCATTTCTACTTCATCTCTTTTGAGGACCTTCGTCGACCCCGCAAATGTCTGCCGGACATGAGGAAGACAAAGGGATCCGCGGGCAGCCATTTAGATTAGGTACTCCCTCTCCGGCTTGCGGGAAATATTTGTTCTAAGAATAGATAAATTGGATGTATCTATAACTAGAATAAGTCTCGATACATCCATTTCAAGGACAAGTATTTCCGGACAGAGGGAGTATTAATTTTAGCAAGAGAGCCGGATTAGCACCGCTTAGTTCATGTAAATGTAATGAAATCCATCATGTTTATATGAAGATCCGGCTTTTTTATACGAAATCCTTCATGCTTATATGAAATCAGTCCGTGTTTGCACGAATTTAATCTGGTTGGTTAGAGTTGTGAAAATGTATGCCGTGGCGTTTGATGTCGTCCTCCGCGGAAGGAAGCGGGAGGAAATTTGCCGGCTGTTGTTGGAGATCCTCTTATGCTGGAAATAATATTTACATCCAATCCATTTGAGTTAATTGCATGTATGATTCTCCCTCTATAAAAATTTAATTGCATGTGTATAGTGTACACATGACTGCAGGGTGGCTACAGCTTCGTACAGAAAGTTAGAAAGAAACAAGTCCATCCTTAATCTTGTATTCTAAGTACTTTGTGGGTTCCACTGTCAGTACAGTAGCGGAAGAAGTATATATTAAATAAGTGATATATAATATAAAAATCTAAAGTTAAAGACATAATTCAAACTCAGATCATCACGTTGCGAGCATCGAGCGCTAACCAGTCCAGCACATTTTTGTTGTGGACCATGCTGGAGATATATCTCCATCTCTACTCTTATACTCCCTCTGTTCCTAAATATTTGTCTTTGTCATATTTCAAATGGACTACCACATATGGATGTGTATGTAGACATATTTTAGAGTGTAGATTCACTCATTTTGCTCCGTATGTAGTCACTTGTTGAAATCTCTAAAAAGAAAATATTTAGGAACGGAGGGAGTAGAAAACACAGTTGGTGATGATGGTGTGCGTGCCATCCTGCAATATACGCCCTCGGATTTATATCTAACGGATAGGAAGAAAACTACTGCAATTTTGCAACACGATACCCACACCCCTCTCCACGTTTGCAAATAAGGCCTTTCCTCGTTCATCCTTTTCTCTCAAGTGGTAAACTACTCATACAAATGCATCTCGATGTTTCGTGCAACGCACGGGCATCTAGCTAGTTTCTTTTAAAATAGTTACTGCGATAATTCGGTTGAAGTGATCTATTTTATGTCTGCCCCGAATGGTTTCAGATTCACTAGTAGTAACAAAGAAAAGGTTGCCTTGTTAATAACAGAAAACAGGGTGAAAACTATCACATGGGGCCGGTAAACCAAGGCACACTAGGATCAGCGCACTAGTAGAAAAAGGGTCAAATGTGAGACACATTAGTCCCGGTTTGCATTTGAGCCGGCACTAATGTGTCAATTAGTGCCGGTTCAAACGGTTAGGCGGGAGGAGATCTTTAGTATCGGTTCAGTGCGAACCTTTACTACCGGTTCATGCCACGAAACGGTACTACAGGGGCTGGGGCCTGGCCAGCCCCTTTAGTACCGGTTCGTCGCATGAACCGGTAGTAAAGATGTTGTGGCAGAGGCTGTTTTTAGTCCCATCTCGTTCCCCTAGCAAGATTTTTACCACCTTAAATATGTTACTTCTCAAACTATCACAAGCACTTGGTCGTCATTGAAATCTATGTGTAGAATTTGTGGTCGCAATATGAGTCTTCACCGGTTTCTAAACCGTTGGGAACTCATATTGACAATTCAGATTGTACACAAAAACATCATTGATAATCAATGTATTTTTATGTATATTTTTACAATGTTTACGCCCTCACTCTCTCCACTCACGCGGTTTCCCCCTCAATCCCCCGCGCCGGTCCTCCCCCGCCGGCCGCCCCTCACTCTCTCCACTCACTTTAAAACTGGACGCACTTCCTGTACAAACTGGACAATCTCTTTCGAAGTATCAGGGTTTCGGACGAGAACTCATCTGTTACACGGGCACTTGAATGTTTTTTAAACTTATTTGAACTCCAGAATATTTTTGCGTTCAGTATGCAGCATTCAAAGCGACGTCATCAATTTCCAGCACGTTCTGACATCATTTGCTGTTTTTCAGTCATTTACCGATATGTTTAGAGAGCTAAATGACCGTGAAATTGAAAATCACTACAAAATGAACTCTGAAAATGTTGGAACTTGGCATGGTATCATCATTTCACCCGCATAGCATGTGCAAAAGAGTAGAGAGGATCATGGCCAAAACTGGACGCACTTTGTGTACAAACTGGACAATCTCTTTCGGAGTATAAGGGTTTCGGACGAGAACTCATCTGTTACACGGGAACTTCAATGTTTCTTAAACTTATTTGAACTCCAGACTATTTTTTTCGTTTAGTATGCAGCATTTAAAGCGACGTCATCAATTTCCAGCACATTCTGACATCATTTGATGTTTTTCAGTCATTTACCAATTTCTTTAGAGAGCTAAATGACCGCGAAATTGAAAATCACTACAAAATGAACTCTGAAAATGTTGGAACTTGGCATGGTATCAATATTTCACCCGCATAGCATGTGCAAAGGAGTAGAGAGGGAAACGGCCAAAACTGGACGCACTTTGTGTACAAACTGGACAATCTCTTTCGGAGTATCAGGGTTTCGGACGAGAACTCATCTGTTACACGGGCACTTCAATGTTT
>NW_025228141.1:53145-53544 GCF_018294505.1 Triticum aestivum | reverse complement strand
AATTTCTAGCATGTTCTGACATCATTTGCTGTTTTTCAGTCATTTACCGATTTGTTTAGGGAGCTAAATGACCGTGAAATTGAAAATCACTACAAAATGAACTCTGAAAATGTTGGAACTTGGCATGGTATCATCATTTCACCCGCATAGCATGTGCAAAAGAATAGAGAGGGTCACGGCGAAAACTGGACGCACTTCGCGTATAAACTGGACAATCTCTTTCGGAATATCAGGGTTTCGGACGAGAACTCATCTGTTACACGTGCACTTCTATGTTTCTTAAACTTATTTCAACTCCAGACTATTTTTGCGTTTAGTATGCAGCATTCAAAGCGACATCATCAATTACCAGCACGTTCTGACATCATTTGCTGTTTTTCAGTCATTTACCGATTTGTT
>NW_025228141.1:51257-53135 GCF_018294505.1 Triticum aestivum | reverse complement strand
GTATCATCATTTCACCCGCATAGCATGTGCAAAAGAGTAGAGAGGGTCACAGCGAAAACTCGACGCACTTTGTGTACAAACTAGACAATCTCTTTCGGAGTATCAGGGTTTCGGACGAGAACTCATCTGTTACACAGGCACTTCAATGTTTTTTAAACTTATTGGAACTCCAGACTATTTTTGCGTTTAGTATGCAGCATTCAAAGCGACGTCATCAATTTCCAGCACGTTCTGACATCATTTGCTGTTTTTCAGTCATTTACCGATTTGTTTAGAGAGCTAAATGACTGTGAAATTGAAAATCACTACAAAATGAACTCTGAAAATGTTGGAACTTGGGATGGTATCATCATTTCAACCGCATGGCATGTGCAAAAGAGTAGAGAGGATCATGGCCAAAACTGGACGCACTTCGTGTACAAACTGGACAATCTCTTTCGGAGTATCAGGGTTTCGGACGAGAACTCATCTGTTACACGGGAACTTCAATGTTTCTTAAACTTATTTGAACTCCAGAGTATTTTTGCGTTTAGTATGCAGCATTTAAAGCGACGTCATCAATTTCCAGCACATTCTGACATCATTTGATGTTTTTTAGTCATTTACCAATTTCTTTAGAGAGCTAAATGACCGTGAAATTGAAAATCACTACAAAATGAACTCTGAAAATGTTGGAACTTGGCATGGTATCAATATTTCACCCGCATAGCATGTGCAAAGGAGTAGAGAGGGTCACGGCCAAAACTGGACGCACTTTGTGTACAAACTGGACAATCTCTTTCGGAGTATCAGGGTTTCGGACGAGAACTCATCTGTTACACGGGCACTTCAATGTTTCTTAAACTTATTTGAACTCCAGACTATTTTTGCGTTCAGTATGCAGCATTCAAAGCAACGTCATCAATTTCCAGCATGTTCTGACATCATTTGCTGTTTTTCAGTCATTTACCGATTTGTTTAGAGAGCTAAATGACCGTGAAATTGAAAAACACTACAAAATGAACTCTGAAAATGTTGGAACTTGGCATGGTATCATCATTTCACCCGCATAGCATGTGCAAAAGAGTAGAGACGGTCACGCGAAAACTGGACGCACTTCGTGTACAAACTGGACAATCTCTTTCGGAGTATCAGTGTTTCGGACGAGAACTAATCTGTTACACGGGCACTTCAATGTTTCTTATACTTATTTGAACTCTAGAATATTTTTGCGTTCAGTATGCAGCATTCAAAGCGACGTCATGAATTTCCAGCATGTTCTGACATCATTTGTTGTTTTTCAGTCATTTACCGATTTGTTTAGAGAGCTAAATGATCGTGAAATTGAAAATCACTACAAAATGAACTCTGAAAATGTTGGAACTTGGCATGGTATCATCATTTCACCCGCATAGCATGTGCAAAAGAGTAGAGAGGGTCACAGCGAAAACTGGACGCACTTTGTGTACAAACTGGACAATCTCTTTCGGAGTATCAGGGTTTCAGACGAGAACTCATCTGTTACACGGACACTTCAATGTTACTTAAACTTATTTGAACTCCAGACTATTTTTCTGTTCAGTACGCAGCATTCAAAGCAACGTCATAAATTTCTAGCATGTTCTGACATCATTTGCTGTTTTTCAGTCATTTACCGATTTGTTTAGGGAGCTAAATGACCGTGAAATTGAAAATCACTACAAAATGAACTCTGAAAATGTTGGAACTTGGCATGGTATCATCATTTCACCCGCATAGCATGTGCAAAAGAATAGAGAGGGTCACGGCGAAAACTGGACGCACTTCGTGTATAAACTGGACAATCTCTTTCGGAATATCAGGGTTTCGGACGAGAACTCATCTGTTACACGTGCACTTCTATGTTTCTTAAACTTATTT
>NW_025228141.1:50801-51143 GCF_018294505.1 Triticum aestivum | reverse complement strand
AATTTCTTTAGAGAGCTAAATGACCGTGAAATTGAAAATCACTACAAAATGAACTCTGAAAATGTTGGAACTTGGCATGGTATCAATATTTCACCCGCATAGCATGTGCAAAGGAGTAGAGAGGGTCACGGCCAAAACTGGACGCACTTTGTGTACAAACTGGACAATCTCTTTCGGAGTATCAGGGTTTCGGACGAGAACTCATCTGTTACACGGGCACTTCAATGTTTCTTAAACTTATTTGAACTCCAGACTATTTTTGCGTTCAGTATGCAGCATTCAAAGCAACGTCATCAATTTCCAGCATGTTCTGACATCATTTGCTGTTTTTCAGTCATTTAC
>NW_025228141.1:49214-49882 GCF_018294505.1 Triticum aestivum | reverse complement strand
CGGGCACTTCAATGTTTCTTACACTTATTTGAACTCTAGACTATTTTTGCATTTAGTATGTAGCATTTAAAGCGACGTCATCAATTTCCAGCATGTTCTGACATCATTTGCTGTTTTTCAGTCATTTATCGAGTTGTTTAGAGAGCTAAATGACCGTGAAATTGAAAATCACTACAAAATTAACTGTGAAAATGTTGGAACTTGGCATGGTATCATCATTTCATCCGCATAGCATGTGCAAAACAGTAGAGAGGGTCATGGCCAAAACTGGACGCACTTCGTGTACAAACTGGACAATCTCTTTCGGAGTATCAGAGTTTCGGACGAGAACTCATCTGTTACACGGGCACTTCAATGTTTCTTAAACTTATTTGAACTCCAGACTATTTTTGCGTTCAGTATGCAGCATTCAAAGCAACGTCATCAATTTACAGCACGTTCTGACATAATTTGCTGTTTTTCAGTCATTTACCGATTTGTTTAGAGAGCTAAATGACCGTGAAATTGAAAATCACTACCAAATGAACTCTGAAAATGTTGGAACTTGGCATGGTATCATCATTTCACACGCATAGCATGTGCAAAAGAGTAGAGAGGGTCACAGCGAAAACTGGACGCACTTTGTGTACAAACTGGACAATCTCTTTCGGAGTATCAGGGTTTCGGAC
>NW_025228141.1:48231-48933 GCF_018294505.1 Triticum aestivum | reverse complement strand
GTGCGAAGGGGTAGAGAGGGTCACGGCCAAAACTGGACGCACTTTGTGTACAAACTGGACAATCTCTTTCGGATTATCAGGGTTTCGGACGAGAACTCATCTGTTACACGGGCACTTCAATGTTTTTTAAACTTATTTGAACTCCAGACTGTTTTTGCATTCAGTATCCAGCATTCAAAGCGACGTCATCAATTTCCAGCACATTCTGACATCATTTGCTGTTTTTCAGTCATTTACCAATTTGTTTAGAGAGCTAAATGACCGTGAAATTGAAAAACACTACAAAATGAACTCTGAAAATGTTGGAACTTGGCATGGTATCATCATTTCACCCGCATAGCATGTGCAAAACAGTAGAGACGGTCACGCGAAAACTGGACGCACTTCGTGTACAAACTGGACAATCTCTTTCGGAGAATCAGGGTTTCGGACGAGAACTAATCTGTTACACGGGCACTTCAATGTTTCTTAAACTTATTTGAACTCTAGACTATTTTTGCGTTTAGTATGCAGCATTTAAAGTGACGTCATCAATTTCCAGCATGTTCTGACATCAATTGCTGTTTTTCAGTCATTTACCGATTTGTTTAGAGAGCTAAATGATCGTGAAATTGTAAATCACTACAAAATGAACTCTGAAAATGTTGGAACTTGGCATGGTATCATCATTTCACCCGCATAGCATGTGTAAAAGCATAGAGA
>NW_025228141.1:47434-48221 GCF_018294505.1 Triticum aestivum | reverse complement strand
GTATCATCATTTCACCCGCATAGCATGTGCAAAAGAGTAGAGAGGGTCACAGCGAAAACTCGACGCACTTTGTGTACAAACTAGACAATCTCTTTCGGAGTATCAGGGTTTCGGACGAGAACTCATCTGTTACACAGGCACTTCAATGTTTTTTAAACTTATTGGAACTCCAGACTATTTTTGCGTTTAGTATGCAGCATTCAAAGCGACGTCATCAATTTCCAGCACGTTCTGACATCATTTGCTGTTTTTCAGTCATTTACCGATTTGTTTAGAGAGCTAAATGACTGTGAAATTGAAAATCACTACAAAATGAACTCTGAAAATGTTGGAACTTGGGATGGTATCATCATTTCAACCGCATGGCATGTGCAAAAGAGTAGAGAGGATCATGGCCAAAACTGGACGCACTTCGTGTACAAACTGGACAATCTCTTTCGGAGTATCAGGGTTTCGGACGAGAACTCATCTGTTACACGGGAACTTCAATGTTTCTTAAACTTATTTGAACTCCAGAGTATTTTTGCGTTTAGTATGCAGCATTTAAAGCGACGTCATCAATTTCCAGCACATTCTGACATCATTTGATGTTTTTTAGTCATTTACCAATTTCTTTAGAGAGCTAAATGACCGTGAAATTGAAAATCACTACAAAATGAACTCTGAAAATGTTGGAACTTGGCATGGTATCAATATTTCACCCGCATAGCATGTGCAAAGGAGTAGAGAGGGTCACGGCCAAAACTGGACGCACTTTGTGTACAAACTGGACAATCTCTTTCGGAGT
>NW_025228141.1:46288-47424 GCF_018294505.1 Triticum aestivum | reverse complement strand
ACTTCAATGTTTCTTAAACTTATTTGAACTCCAGACTATTTTTGCGTTCAGTATGCAGCATTCAAAGCAACGTCATCAATTTCCAGCATGTTCTGACATCATTTGCTGTTTTTCAGTCATTTACCGATTTGTTTAGAGAGCTAAATGACCGTGAAATTGAAAAACACTACAAAATGAACTCTGAAAATGTTGGAACTTGGCATGGTATCATCATTTCACCCGCATAGCATGTGCAAAAGAGTAGAGACGGTCACGCGAAAACTGGACGCATTTCGTGTACAAACTGGACAATCTCTTTCGGAGCTTCAGTGTTTCGGACGAGAACTAATCTGTTACACGGGCACTTCAATGTTACTTAAACTTATTTGAACTCTAGACTATTTTTACGTTCAGTATGCAGCATTCAAAGCGACGTCATGAATTTCCCGCATGTTCTGAAATCATTTGCTGTTTTTCAGTCATTTACCGATTTGTTTAGGGAGCTAAATGATCGTGAAATTGAAAATCACTACAAAATGAACTCTGAAAATGTTGGAACTTGGCATGGTATCATCATTTCACCCGCATAGCATGTGCAAAAGAGTAGAGAGGGTCACAGCGAAAACTGGACGCACTTTGTGTACAAACTGGACAATCTCTTTCGGAGTATCAGGGTTTCAGACGAGAACTCATCTGTTACACGGACACTTCAATGTTTCTTAAACTTATTTGAACTCCAGAGTATTTTTCTATTCAGTACGCAGCATTCAAAGCAACGTCATCAATTTCTAGCATGTTCTGACATCATTTGCTGTTTTTCAGTCATTTACCGATTTGTTTAGGGAGCTAAATGACCGTGAAATTGAAAATCACTACAAAATGAACTCTGAAAATGTTGGAACTTGGCATGGTATCATCATTTCACCCGCATAGCATGTGCAAAAGAATAGAGAGGGTCACGGTGAAAACTAGACGCACTTCGTGTATAAACTGGACAATCTCTTTCGGAATATCAGGGTTTCGGACGATAACTCATCTGTTACACGGGCACTTCAATGTTTCTTAAACTTATTTCAACTCCAGACTATTTTTGCGTTTAGTATGCAGCATTCAAAGCGACATCACCAATTACGAGCACGTTCTGACATCATTTGCTG
>NW_025228141.1:44575-45919 GCF_018294505.1 Triticum aestivum | reverse complement strand
TTAACTGTGAAAATGTTGGAATTTGGCATGGTATCATCATTTCACCCGCATACCATGTGCAAAAGAGTAGAGAGGGTCATGGCCAAAACTGGACGCACTTCGTGTACAAACTGGACAATCTCTTTCGGAGTATCAGGGTTTCAGACGAGAACTCATCTGTTACACGGACACTTCAATGTTACTTAAACTTATTTGAACTCCAGACAATTTTTCTGTTCAGTACGCAGCATTCAAAGCAACGTCATAAATTTCTAGCATGTTCTGACATCATTTGCTGTTTTTCAGTTATTTACCGATTTGTTTAGGGAGCTAAATGACCGTGAAATTGAAAATCACTACAAAATGAACTCTGAAAATGTTGGAACTTGGCATGGTATCATCATTTCACACGCATAGCATGTGCAAAAGAGTAGAGAGGGTCACATCGAAAACTCGACGCACTTTGTGTACAAACTAGACAATCTCTTTCGGAGTATCAGGGTTTCGGACGAGAACTCATCTGTTACACGGGCACTTCAATGTTTTTTAAACTTATTTGAACTCCAGACTATTTTTGCGTTCAGTATGTACCATTTAAAGCGACGTCATCAATTTCCAGCATGTTCTGACATCATTTGCTGTTTTTCAGTCATTTACCGATTTGTTTAGAGAGCTAAATGACCGTGAAATTTTAAATCACTACAAAATTAACTGTGAAAATGTTGGAACTTGGCATGGTATCATCATTTCACCCGCATAGCATGTGCAAAAGAGTAGAGAGGGTCATGGCCAAAACTGGACGCACTTCGTGTACAAACTGGACAATCTCTTTCGGAGTATCAGGGTTTCAGACGAGAACTCATCTGTTACACGGACACTTCAATGTTACTTAAACTTATTTGAACTCCAGACTATTTTTCTGTTCAGTACGCAGCATTCAAAGCAACGTCATAAATTTCTAGCATGTTCTGACATCATTTGCTGTTTTTCAGTCATTACCGATTTGTTTAGGGAGCTAAATGACCGTGAAATTGAAAATCACTACAAAATGAACTCTGAAAATGTTGGAACTTGGCATGGTATCATCATTTCACACGCATAGCATGTGCAAAAGAGTAGAGAGGGTCACATCGAAAACTCGACGCACTTTGTGTACAAACTAGACAATCTCTTTCGGAGTATCAGGGTTTCGGACGAGAACTCATCTGTTACACGGGCACTTCAATGTTTTTTAAACTTATTTGAACTCCAGACTATTTTTGCGTTCAGTATGGAGCATTCAAAGCGACGTCATCAATTTCCTGCACGTTTTGACATCATTTGCTGTTTTTCAGTCATTTATCGATTTGTTTACAGAGCTAAATG
>NW_025228141.1:43938-44552 GCF_018294505.1 Triticum aestivum | reverse complement strand
TTAACTGTGAAAATGTTGGAATTTGGCATGGTATCATCATTTCACCCGCATACCATGTGCAAAAGAGTAGAGAGGGTCATGGCCAAAACTGGACGCACTTCGTGTACAAACTGGACAATCTCTTTCGGAGTATCAGGGTTTCAGACGAGAACTCATCTGTTACACGGACACTTCAATGTTACTTAAACTTATTTGAACTCCAGACAATTTTTCTGTTCAGTACGCAGCATTCAAAGCAACGTCATAAATTTCTAGCATGTTCTGACATCATTTGCTGTTTTTCAGTTATTTACCGATTTGTTTAGGGAGCTAAATGACCGTGAAATTGAAAATCACTACAAAATGAACTCTGAAAATGTTGGAACTTGGCATGGTATCATCATTTCACACGCATAGCATGTGCAAAAGAGTAGAGAGGGTCACATCGAAAACTCGACGCACTTTGTGTACAAACTAGACAATCTCTTTCGGAGTATCAGGGTTTCGGACGAGAACTCATCTGTTACACGGGCACTTCAATGTTTTTTAAACTTATTTGAACTCCAGACTATTTTTGCGTTCAGTATGTACCATTTAAAGCGACGTCATCAATTTCCAGCATGTTCTGACATCAT
>NW_025228141.1:42962-43304 GCF_018294505.1 Triticum aestivum | reverse complement strand
AATTTCTTTAGAGAGCTAAATGACCGTGAAATTGAAAATCACTACAAAATGAACTCTGAAAATGTTGGAACTTGGCATGGTATCAATATTTCACCCGCATAGCATGTGCAAAGGAGTAGAGAGGGTCACGGCCAAAACTGGACGCACTTTGTGTACAAACTGGACAATCTCTTTCGGAGTATCAGGGTTTCGGACGAGAACTCATCTGTTACACGGGCACTTCAATGTTTCTTAAACTTATTTGAACTCCAGACTATTTTTGCGTTCAGTATGCAGCATTCAAAGCAACGTCATCAATTTCCAGCATGTTCTGACATCATTTGCTGTTTTTCAGTCATTTAC
>NW_025228141.1:41220-42574 GCF_018294505.1 Triticum aestivum | reverse complement strand
GAGAACTCATCTGTTACACGGGCACTTCAATGTTTTTTAAACTTATTTGAACTCCAGACTATTTTTGCGTTCAGTATGTAGCATTCAAAGCGACGTCATCAATTTCCAGCACATTCTGACATCATTTGCTGTTTTTCAGTCATTTACCGATTTGTTTACAGAGCTAAATGACCGTGGAATTGAAAAACACTACAAAATGAACTCTCAAAATGTTGGAACTGGGCATGGTATCATCATTTCACCCGCATAGCATGTGCAAAAGAGTAGAGACAGTCACGCGAAAACTGGACGCACTTCGTGTACAAACTGGACAATCTCTTTCGGAGTATCAGGGTTTCGGACGAGAACTAATCTGTTACACGGGCACATCAATGTTTCTTAAACTTATTTGAACTCTATACTATTTATGCATTCAGTATGCAGCATTCAAAGAGACGTCATCAATTTCCAGCACGTTCTGATATCATTTGCTGTTTTTCAGTCATTTATCGATTTGTTTAGAGAGCTAAATGACCGTGAAATTTAAAATCAATACAAAATGAACTCCGAAAATGTTGGAACTTGGCATGGTATCATCATTTCACCCGCATAGCATGTTTAAAAGAGTAGAGAGGGTCACAGCGAAAACTGGAGGCACTTTGTGTACAAACTGGACAATCTCTTTCGGAGTATCAGGGTTTCGGACGAGAACTCATCTGTTACACAAACACTTCAATGTTTCTTAAACTTATTTGAACTCTAGACTATTTTTGCGTTTAGTATGCAGCATTCAAAGAGACGTCATCAATTTCCAGCACGTGCTGGAAAACTGGACGCACTTCGTGTACAAACTGGACAATCTCTTTCGGAGTATCAGGCCTTCGGACGAGAACTCATCTGTTACACTGGCACTTCAATGTTTCTTAAACTTATTTCAACTCCAGACTATTTTTGCATTCAGTATGGAGCATTCAAAGAGACGTCATCAATTTCCAGCACGTTCTGATATCATTTGCTGTTTTTCAGTCATTTACCGATTTGTTTAGAGAGATAAATGACCGTGAAAATGAAAATCAATACAAAATGAACTCTGAAAATGTTGGAACTTGGCATGGTATCATCATTTCACCCGCATAGCATGTTTAAAAGAGTAGAGAGGGTCACAGCGAAAACTGGACGCACTTTGTGTACAAACTGGACAATCTCTTTCGGAGTATCAGGGTTTCGGACGAGAACTCATCTGTTACACAAACACTTCAATGTTTCTTAAACTTATTTGAACTCTAGACTATTTTTGCGTTTAGTATGCAGCATTTAAAGCGACATCATCAATTTCCAGCATGTTCTGACATCATTTGCTGTTTTCAGTCATTTA
>NW_025228141.1:37608-38640 GCF_018294505.1 Triticum aestivum | reverse complement strand
GAGCTAAATGACCGTGAAATTGAAAATCACTACAAAATGAACTCTGAAAATGTTGGAACTTGGCATGGTATCATCATTTCACACGCATAGCATGTGCAAAAGAGTAGAGAGGGTCACATCGAAAACTCGACGCACTTTGTGTACAAACTAGACAATCTCTTTCGGAGTATCAGGGTTTCGGACGAGAACTCATCTGTTACACGGGCACTTCAATGTTTTTTAAACTTATTTGATCTCCAGACTATTTTTGCGTTCAGTATGGAGCATTCAAAGCGACGTCATCAATTTCCTGCACGTTCTGACATCATTTGCTGTTTTTCAGTCATTTATCGATTTGTTTACAGAGCTAAATGACCGTGAATATGAAAATCACTACAAAATTAACTATGAAAATGTTGGAACTTGGCATGGTATCATCATTTCACCCGCATAGCATGTCCAAAGGAGTAGACACGGTCATGGCGAAAACTGGACGCACTTCGTGTACAAACTGGACAATCTCTTTCGGAGTATCAGTGTTTCGGACGAGAACTCATCTGTTACACGGGCACTTCAATGTTTCTTAAACTTATTTGAACTCTAGACTATTTTTGCGTTTAGTATGCAGCATTTATAGCGACATAATCAATTTCTAGCATGTTCTGACATCATTTGCTGTTTTTCAGTCATTTACCGATTTGTTTAGAGAGCTAAATGACCGTGAAATTGAAAATCACTACAAAATGAACTCTGAAAATGTTGGAACTTGGCATGGTATCATCATTTCACCCGCATAGCACGTGCAAAAGAATAGAGAGGGTCACGGCGAAAACTGGACGCACTTCGTGTACAAACTGGACAATCTCTTTCGGAGTATCAGGGTTTCGGACGAGAACCCATCTGTTACACGGGCACTTCAATGTTTCTTAAACTTATTTCAACTCCAGACTATTTTTGCGTTCAGTATGCAGCATTCAAAGCGACGTATTCAATTTCCAGCATGTTCTGACATCGTTTGCTGTTTTTCAGTCATTTACCGATTTGTTTAGAGAG
>NW_025228141.1:26743-37598 GCF_018294505.1 Triticum aestivum | reverse complement strand
GAGCTAAATGACCGTGAAATTGAAAATCACTACAAAATGAACTCTGAAAATGTTGGAACTTGGCATGGTATCATCATTTCACACGCATAGCATGTGCAAAAGAGTAGAGAGGGTCACATCGAAAACTCGACGCACTTTGTGTACAAACTAGACAATCTCTTTCGGAGTATCAGGGTTTCGGACGAGAACTCATCTGTTACACGGGCACTTCAATGTTTTTTAAACTTATTTGATCTCCAGACTATTTTTGCGTTCAGTATGGAGCATTCAAAGCGACGTCATCAATTTCCTGCACGTTCTGACATCATTTGCTGTTTTTCAGTCATTTATCGATTTGTTTACAGAGCTAAATGACCGTGAATATGAAAATCACTACAAAATTAACTATGAAAATGTTGGAACTTGGCATGCTATCATCATTTCACCCGCATAGCATGTCCAAAGGAGTAGACACGGTCATGGCGAAAACTGGACGCACTTCGTGTACAAACTGGACAATCTCTTTCGGAGTATCAGTGTTTCGGACGAGAACTCATCTGTTACACGGGCACTTCAATGTTTCTTAAACTTATTTGAACTCTACACTATTTTTGCGTTTAGTATGCAGCATTTATAGCGACATCATCAATTTCTAGCATGTTCTGACATCATTTGCTGTTTTTCAGTCATTTACCGATTTGTTTAGAGAGCTAAATGACCGTGAAATTGAAAATCACTACAAAATGAACTCTGAAAATGTTGGAACTTGGCATGGTATCATCATTTCACCCGCATAGCACGTGCAAAAGAATAGAGAGGGTCACGGCGAAAACTGGACGCACTTCGTGTACAAACTGGACAATCTCTTTCGGAGTATCAGGGTTTCGGACGAGAACCCATCTGTTACACGGGCACTTCAATGTTTCTTAAACTTATTTCAACTCCAGACTATTTTTGCGTTCAGTATGCAGCATTCAAAGCGACGTATTCAATTTCCAGCATGTTCTGACATCGTTTGCTGTTTTTCAGTCATTTACCGATTTGTTTAGAGAGCTAAATGACCGTGAAATTGAAAATCATTACAAAATCAACTCTGAAAATGTTGGAACTTGGCATGGTATCATCATTTCACCCGCATAGCATGTGCAAAAGAGTAGAGAGGGTCATGGCCAAAACTGGACGCACTGCGTGTACAAACTGGACAATCTCTTTCGGAGTATCAGGGTTTCGGACGAGAACTCATCTGTTACATGGGCACTTCAATGTTTCTTAAACTTATTTGAACTCCAGACTATTTTTACGTTCAGTATGCATCATTCAAAGCAACGTCATCAATTTCCAGCATGTTCTGGCATCATTTGATGTTTTTCAGTCATTTAGCGATTTGTTTAGGGAGCTAAATGACCGTGAAATTGAAAATCACTACAAAATGAACTCTGAAAATGTTGCAACTTGGCATGGTATCATCATTTCACCCGCATAGCATGTGCAAAAGAGTTGAGAGGGTCATTGTTTGGAATCGTAGCATAATTTTAAAATTTTCATACGCTCACCAAGGTGCATCTATGGAGTCTACTAGCAACGAGGGGAAGGGGTGCATCTACATACCGTTGTAGATCGCGAGCGGAAGCGTTCCAATGAACGTGGATGACGGAGTCGTACTCGCCGTGATCCAAATCACCGATGACCGAGTGCCGAACGTACAGCACCTCCACGTTCAACACACGTACGGTGCAGCGACGTCTCCTCCTTCTTGATCCAGCAAGGGGGGAGGAGAGGTTGATGGAGATCCAACAGCACGACGGCGTGGTGGTGGATGTAGCGGGTCTCCGGCAGGGCTTCGCCGAGCTTCTGCGAGAGAGAGAGAGGTGTTGCAGGGGAGGAGGGAGGCGCCAAAGGCTGTAGTATGCTGCCCTCCCTCCCCCCCTTTATATAGGCCCCCTGGGGGGGTGCGCAGCCCTAGGAGATGGGATCTCCAAGGGGGGGCGGCGGCCAAGGGGGAAAGGGGTTGCCTTGCCCCCCAAGGCAAGGGGGAACTCCTCCCCCCAGGGTTCCCAACCCTAGGCGCATGGGGGGGAGGCCCAAGGAGGCGCCCCAGCCCACTAGGGGCTGGTTCCCCTCCACTTTCAGCCCACGGGGCCCTCCGGGACAGGGGCCCCACCCGGTGGACCCCCGGGACCCTTCCGGTGGTCCCGGTACAATACCGATAACCCCCGAAACTTTCCCGGTGGCCGAAACAGGACTTCATATATATAATTCTTCACCTCCGGACCATTCCGGAACCTCTCGTGACGTCCGGGATCTCATCCGGGACTCCAAACAACTTTCGGGTTTCCGCATACATATATCTCTACAACCCTAGCGTCACCGGACCTTAAGTGTGTAGACCCTACGGGTTCGGGAGACATGCAGACATGACCGAGACGCCTCTCCGGTCAATAACCAACAGCGGGATCTGGATACCAATGTTGGCTCCCACATGCTCCACGATAAAATCATCGGATGAACCACGGTGTCGAGGATTCAATAAATCCGTATGCAATTCCCTTTGTCAATCGGTATGTTACTTGCCCGAGATTCGATCGTCGGTATCCTAATACCATGTTCAATCTCGTTACCGGCAAGTCTCTTTACTCGTACCGCAATGTATGATCCCGTGACTAACGCCTTAGTCACATTGAGCTCATTATGATGATGCATTACCGAGTGGGCCCAGAGATACCTCTCCGTCACACGGAGTGACAAATCCCAGTCTCGATCCGTGCCAACCCAACAGACACTTTCGGAGATACCCGTAATGCACCTTTATAGTCACCCAGTTACGTTGTGACGTTTGGCACACCCAAAGCACTCCTACGGTATCCGGGAGTTGCACGATCTCATGGTCTAAGGAAAAGATACTTGACATTGGAAAAGCTCTAGCAAACGAAACTACACGATCTTTTATGCTATGCTTAAGTTGGGTCTTGTCCATCACATCATTCTCCTAATGATGTGATCCCGTTATCAATGACATCCAATGTCCATAGTCAGGAAACCATGACTATCTGTTGATCAACGAGCTAGTCAACTAGAGGCTTACTAGGGACAGGTTGTGGTCTATGTATTCACACATGTATTACGATTTCCGGACAATACACTTATAGCATGAATAATAGACTATTATCATGAACACAGAAATATAATAATAACCATTTATTATTGCCTCTAGGGCATATTTCCAACAGTCTCCCACTTGCACTAGAGTCAATAATCTAGTTACATTGTGATGAATCGAACACCCATTGCGTCCTGGTGTTGATCATGTTTTGCCCCAGGGAGAGGTTTAGTCAACGGATCTGCTACATTCAGGTCCGTATATACTTTACAAATATCTATGTCTCCATTTTGAACACTTTCACGAATGGAGTTGAAGCGACGCTTGATATGTCTGGTCTTCCTGTGAAACCTGGGCTCCTTCGCAAGGGCAATAGCTCCAGTGTTGTCACAAAAGAGAGTCATCGGGCCCGACGCATTGGGAATCACCCCTAGGTCGGTAATGAACTCCTTCATCCAGACTGCTTCCTGTGCTGCCTCCGAGGCTGCCATGTATTCCGTTTCACATGTAGATCCCGCCACGACGCTTTGCTTGCAACTGCACCAGCTTACTGCTCCTCTATTCAAAATATACACGTATCCGGTCTGTGACTTCGAGTCATCCGGATCTGTGTCGAAGCTAGCGTCGACGTAACCCTTTACGACGAGCTCTTCGTCACCTCCATAAACGAGAAACATATCCTTAGTCCTCTTCAGGTACTTCAGGATATTCTTGACCGCTGTCCAGTGTTCCTTGCCGGGATTACTTTGGTACCTTCCTACCAAACTTACGGCAAGGTTTACATCAGGTCTGGTACACAGCATGGCATACATAATAGACCCTATGGACGAGGCATAGGGGATGACACTCATCTCTTCTATATCTTCTGCTGTGGTCGGACATTGAGCCGTGCTCAATTGCACACCTTGCAATACAGGCAAGAACCCCTTCTTGGACTGATCCATATTGAACTTCTTCAATATCTTGTCAAGGTATGTACTCTGTGAAAGACCAATGAGGCGTCTTGATCTATCTCTATAGATCTTGATGCCTAATATATAAGCAGCTTCTCCAAGGTCCTTCATTGAAAAACACTTATTCAAATAGGCCTTTATACTTTCCAAGAATTCTATATCATTTCCCATCAATAGTATGTCATCCACATATAATATGAGAAATGCTACAGAGCTCCCACTCACTTTCTTGTAAACACAGGCTTCCCCATAAGTCTGTGTAAACCCAAACGCTTTGATCATCTCATCAAAGCGAATGTTCCAACTCCGAGATGCTTGCACCAGCCCATAGATTGAGCGCTGGAGCTTGCATACTTTGTTAGCATTCTTAGGATCGACAAAACCTTCCGGCTGCATCATATACAACTCTTCCTTAAGGAAGCCGTTAAGGAATGCCGTTTTGACGTCCATCTGCCATATCTCATAATCATAGTATGCGGCAATTGCTAACATGATTCGGACGGACTTCAGCTTCGCTACGGGTGAGAAAGTCTCATCGTAGTCAACCCCTTGAACTTGTCGATAACCCTTAGCGACAAGTCGAGCTTTGTAGATGGTCACATTACCATCCGCGTCCGTCTTCTTCTTAAAGATCCATTTGTTTTCTATGGCTCGCCGCTCATCGGGCAAGTCAGTCAAAGTCCATACTTTGTTTTCATACATGGATTCTATCTCGGATTTCATGGCTTCTAGCCATTTGTCGGAATCCAGGCCCGCCATCGCTTCGTCATAGTTCGAAGGTTCACCGTTGTCTAACAACATGATTTCCAAGACAGGGTTACCGTACCACTCTGGTGCGGAACGTGTCCTTGTGGACCTACGAAGTTCAGTAACTTGATCTGAAGTTTCATGATCATCATTAACTTCCTCCCCAGTCGGTGTAGGCACCACAGGAACATTTTCCCGCGCTGCGCTACTTTCCGGTTCGGAAGGGGTGACTATCACCTCATCAAGTTCCACTTTCCTCCCACTCAATTGTTTCGAGAGAAACTCCTTCTCTAGAAAGGACCCGTTCTTGGCAATGAAGATCTTGCCTTCGGATCTGAGGTAGAAGGTATACCCAATAGTTTCCTTATGGTATCCTATGAAGACGCATTTTTCCGATTTGGGTTCGAGCTTTTCAGGTTGAAGTTTCTTGACATAAGCATCGCATCCCCAAACTTTTAGAAACGACAGCTTAGGTTTCTTCCCAAACCATAATTCATATGGTGTCGTCTCAACGGATTTAGACGGTGCCCTATTTAAAGTGAATGCGGCAGTCTCTAAAGCATAACCCCAAAATGAGAGCGGTAAATCGGTAAGAGACATCATAGATCGCACCATATCCAATAGAGTGCGATTACGACGTTCGGACACACCATTTCTCTGAGGTGTTCCAGGCGGCGTGAGTTGTGAAACTATTCCACATTTCCTTAAGTGTGTACCAAATTCGTGACTTAAATATTCTCCACCACGATCTGATCGTAAGAATTTTATTTTCCTGTCACGTTGATTCTCGACTTCACTCTGAAATTCCTTGAACTTTTCAAAGGTTTCAGACTTGTGTTTCATTAGGTAGACATACCCATATCTACTTAAATCATCAGTGAGAGTGAGAACATAATGATATCCTCCGCGAGCCTCAACACTCATTGGACCGCACACATCGGTATGTATGATTTCCAATAAGTTGGTTGCTCGCTCCATTGTTCCGGAGAACGGAGTCTTGGTCATCTTACCCATGAGGCATGGTTCGCACGTGTCAAATGATTCGTAATCAAGAGACTCCAAAAGTCCATCTGCATGGAGCTTCTTCATGCGCTTGACACCAATCTGACCAAGGCGGCAGTGCCACAAGTATGTGGGACTATCGTTATCAACTTTACATCTTTTGGTATTCACACTATGAACATGTGTAACATCACGTTCGAGATTCATCAAAAATAAACCATTGACCAGCGGGGCATGACCATAAAACATATCTCTCAAATAAATAGAACAACCATTATTCTCAGATTTAAATGAGTAGCCATCTCGAATTAAACGAGATCCAGATACAATGTTCATGCTCAAAGCTGGCACTAAAAAACAATTATTGAGGTTTATAACTAATCCCGTGGGTAGATGCAGAGGTAGCGTGCCGACGGCGATCACATCGACCTTGGAACCATTCCCGACGCGCATCGTCACCTCGTCCTTTGCCAGTCTCTGTTTATTCCGTAGTTCCTGTTTTGAGTTACAAATATGAGCAACCGCACCGGTATCAAATACCCAGGAGCTACTACGAGTACTGGTAAGGTACACATCAATTACTTGTATATCACATATACCTTGGGTGTTGCCGGCCTTCTTCTTGTCCGCTAAATATTTGGGGCAGTTCCGCTTCCAGTGACCACTTCCCTTGCAATAAAAGCACTCAGTCTCGGGCTTGGGTCCATTCTTTGACTTCTTCCCGGTAACTGGTTTACCGGGCGCGGCAACTCCCTTGCCGTCCTTCTTGAAGTTCTTCTTACCCTTGCCCTTCTTGAACTTAGTGGTTTTATTCACCATCAACACTTGATGTTCTTTTTTGATCTCCCCTTCCGCTGATTTTAGCATTGAATATACCTCGGGAATGGTTTTTTCCATCCCCTGCATATTGTAGTTCATCACAAAGCTCTTGTAGCTTGGTGGAAGCGACTGGAGGATTCTGTCAATGACCGCGTCATCCGGGAGATTAACTCCCAGCTGAGACAAGCGGTTGTGCAACCCAGACATTCTGAGTATGTGCTCACTAACAGAACTGTTCTCCTCCATTTTACAGCTGAAGAACTTGTCGGAGACTTCATATCTCTCGACCCGGGCATGAGCTTGAAAAACCAGTTTCAGCTCCTCGAACATCTCGTATGCTCCATGTTTCTCAAAACGCTTTTGGAGACCCGGTTCTAAGCTGTAAAGCATGCCGCACTGAACGAGGGAGTAATCATCAGCACGCTGCTGCCAAGCGTTCATAACGTCTTGGTTCTCAGGGATTGGTGCTTCACCTAGCGGTGCTTCTAAGACATAATCTTTCTTGGCAACTATGAGGATGAGCCTCAGGTTCCGGACCCAGTCCGTATAATTGCTGCCATCATCTTTCAGCTTGGTTTTCTCTAGGAACGCGTTGAAATTGAGGACAACGTTGGCCATTTGATCTACAAGACATAGTGTAAAGATTTTAGACTAAGTTCATGATAATTGAGTTCATCTAATCAAATTATTTAATGAACTCCCACTCAGATAGACATCCCTCTAGTCATCTAAGTGAAACATGATCCGAGCTCAACTAGGCCGTGTCCGATCATCACGTGAGACGGACTAGTCAAGATCGGTGAACATCTCCATGTTGATCGTATCTTCTATACGACTCATGCTCGACCTTTCGGTCCTCCGTGTTCCGAGGCCATGTCTGTACATGCTAGGCTCGTCAAGTCAACCTAAGTGTATTGCGTGTGTTCCGAGGCCATGTCTGTACATGCTAGGCTCGTCAACACCCGTTGTATTCGAACGTAAGAATCTATCACACCCGATCATCACGTGGTGCTTCGAAACGACGAACCTTTGCAACGGTGCACAGTTAGGGTGAACACTTTCTTGAAATTATTATAAGGGATCATCCTACTTGCTACCGTCGTTCTAAGAAAATAAGATGCAAAAACATGATAAACATCACATGCAATCAAATAGTGACATGATATGGCCAATATCATCATGCTCCTTTGATCTCCATCTTCGGGGCACCATGATCATCTTTGTCACCGGCATGACACCATGATCTCCATCATCATGATCTCCATCATTGTTTCTTCATGAAGTCGTCACGCCAACGATTACTTCTACTTCTATGGCTAACGCGTTTAGCAAGAAAGTAAAGTAATTTACATGGCGTTATTCAATGACACGCAGGTCATGCAAAATAATAAAGACAACTCCTATGGCTCCTGCCGGTTGTCATAATCATCGACATGCAAGTCGTGATTCCTATTACAAGAATATGATCAATCTCATACATCACATATATCATTCATCACATCTTCTGGCCATATCACATCACTTAGCACTTGCTGCAAAAACAAGTTAGACGTCCTCTAATTGTTGTTGCAAGTTTTTACGTGGTTTGTAGGTTTCTAGCAAGAACGTTTCTTACCTACGTATGACCACAACGCGATTTGCCAATTTCTATTTACCCTTCATAAGGACCCTTTTCATCGAATCCGTTCCGACTAAAGTAGGAGAGACAGACACCCGCTAGCCACCTTATGCAACTAGTGCATGTCAGTCGGTGGAACCTGTCTCACGTAAGCGTACGTGTAAGGTCGGTCCGGGCCGCTTCATCCTACAATGCCGCCGAAACAAGAAACGACTAGTAGCGGCAAGAAGAATTGGCAAACTCAACACCCACAACTGCTTTGTGTTCTACTCGTGCATAGTAACTACGCATAGACCTGGCTCATGATGCCACTGTTGGGAATCGTAGCATAATTTTAAAATTTTCCTACGCTCACCAAGATGCATCTATGGAGTCTACTAGCAATGAGGGGAAGGGAGTGCATCTACATACCGTTGTAGATCGCGAGCGGAAGCGTTCCAATGAACGTGGATGACGGAGTCGTACTCGCCGTGATCCAAATCACCGATGACCGAGTGCCGAACGTATAGCACCTCCGCGTTCAACACACGTACGGTGCAGCGACGTCTCCTCCTTCTTGATCCAGCAAGGGGGGAGGAGAGGTTGATGGAGATCCAACAGCATGACGGCGTGGTGGTGGATGTAGCGGGTCTCCGGCAGGGCTTCGCCGAGCTTCTGCGAGAGAGAGAGAGAGGTGTTGCAGGGGAGGAGGGAGGCGCCAAAGGCTGTAGTATGCTGCCCTCCCTCCCCCCCCTTTATATAGGCCCCCTGGGGGGGTGCGCATCCCTAGGAGATGGGATCTCCAAGGGGGGGGCGGCGGCCAAGGGGGAAAGGGGTTGCCTTGCCCCCCAAGGCAAGGGGGAACTCCTCCCCCCCTAGGGTTCCCAACCCTAGGCGCATGGGGGGGAAGGCCCAAGGAGGCACCCCAGCCCACTAGGGGCTGGTTCCCCTCCACTTTCAGCCCACGGGGCCCTCCGGGACAGGTGGCCCCACCCGGTGGACCCCCGGGACCCTTCCGGTGGTCCCGGTACAATACCGATAACCCCCGAAACTTTCCCGGTGGCCGAAACAGGACTTCATATATATAATTCTTCACCTCCGGACCATTCCGGAACCTCTCGTGACGTCCGGGATCTCATCCGGGACTCCGAAAAACTTTCGGGTTTCCGCATACATATATCTCTACAACCCTAGCGTCACCGGACCTTATGTGTGTAGACCCTACGGGTTCGGGAGACATGCAGACATGACCGAGACGCCTCTCCGGTCAATAACCAACAGCGGGATCTGGATACCCATGTTGGCTCCCACATGCTCCACGATGAAATCATCGGATGAACCACGGTGTCGAGGATTCAATCAATCCGTATGCAATTCCCTTTGTCAATCGGTATGTTACTTGCCCGAGATTCGATCGTCGGTATCCCAATACCTTGTTCAATCTCGTTACCGGCAAGTCTCTTTACTCGTACCGCAATGCATGATCCCGTGACTAACGCCTTAGTCACATTGAGCTCATTATGATGGTGCATTACCGAGTGGGCCCAGAGATACCTCTCCGTCACACGGAGTGACAAATCCCAGTCTCGATCCGTGCCAACCCAACAGACACTTTCGGAGATACCCGTAATGCACCTTTATAGTCACCCAGTTACGTTGTGACGTTTGGCACACCCAAAGCACTCCTACGGTATCCGGGAGTTGCACGATCTCATGGTCTAAGGAAAAGATACTTGACATTGGAAAAGCTCTAGCAAACGAAACTACACGATCTTTTATGCTATGCTTAAGTTGGGTCTTGTCCATCACATCATTCTCCTAATGATGTGATCCCGTTATCAATGACATCCAATGTCCATAGTCAGGAAACCATGACTATCTGTTGATCAACGAGCTAGTCAACTAGAGGCTTACTAGGGACAGGTTGTGGTCTATGTATTCACACATGTATTACGATTTCCGGACAATACACTTATAGCATGAATAATAGACTATTATCATGAACACAGAAATATAATAATAACCATTTATTATTGCCTCTAGGGCATATTTCCAACAGTCATGGCCAAAACTGGACGCACTTCGTGTACAAACTGGACAATCTCTTTCGGAGTATCAGGGTTTCGGACGAGAACCCATCTATTACACGGGCACTTCATTGTTTCTTAAACTTATTTCAACTCCAGACTTTTTTTGCGTTCAGTATGCAGCATTCAAAGCGACGTCATCAATTTCCAGCACGTTCTGACATCATTTGTTGTTTTTCAGTCATTTACCAATTTGTTTAGATAGCTAAATGACCGTGAAATTGAAAATCACTACAAAATGAACTCTGAAAATGTTGGAACTTGGCATGGTATCATCATTTCACCCGCATAGCATGTGCAAAAGAGTAGAGAGGGTCACAGCGAAAACTGGACGCACTTCGTGTACAAACTTGACAATCTCTTTCGGAGTGTGAGGGTTTCGGACGAGAACTCATCTGTTACACGGGCACTTCAATGTTTCTTAAACTTATTTCAACTCCAGACTATTTTTGCATTCAGTATGCAGCATTCAAAGAGACGTCATCTATTTCCAGCATGTTCTGACATCATTTGCTGTTTTTCAGTCATTTACCGATTTGTTTAGGGAGCTAAATGACCATGAAATTGAAAATCA
>NW_025228141.1:25754-26604 GCF_018294505.1 Triticum aestivum | reverse complement strand
GAACTCATCTGTTACACGAACACTTCAATGTTTCTTAAACTTATTTGAACTCCAGACTATTTTTCTATTTAGTACACAGCATTCAAAGCAACATCATCAATTTCTAGCATGTTCTGACATCATTTGCTGTTTTTTAGTCATTTACCGATTTGTTTAGGGAGCTAAATGACCGTGAAATTGAAAATCACTGGAAAATGAACTCTGAAAATGTTGCAACTTGGCATGGTATCATCATTGCACCCGCATATCATGTGCAAAAGAATAGAGAGGGTCACGGCGAAAACTGGACGCACTTCGTGTACAAGCTGGACAATCTCTTTCGGATTATCAGGGTTTCGGACGAGAACTCGTCTGTTACACGGGCACTTCAATGTTTCTTAAACTTATTTGAACTCCAGACTATTTTTGCGTTCAGTATGCAGCATTCAAAGCCATGTCATCAATTTAGAGCACATTCTGACATCATTTGCTGTTTTTCAGTCATTTACCGATTTGTTTAGAGAGCTAAATGACCATGAAATTGAAAATCAGTACAAAATGAACTCTGAAAATGTTGGAACTTGGCATGGTATCATCATTTCACCCGCATAGCATGTGCAAAAGAGTAGAGAGGGTCATGGCCAAAACTGGACAAACTTCGTGTACAAACTGGACAATCTCTTTCGGAGTATCAGGGTTTCGGGCGAGAACTCATCTGTTACATGAACACTTCAATGTTTCTTAAACTTATTTGAACTCCAGACTATTTTTCTATTCAGTACGCAGCATTCAAAGCAACGTCATCAATTTCTAGCATGTTCTGACATCATTTGCTGTTTTTCAGTCATTTACCGATTTGTTTAGGGAGCTA
>NW_025228141.1:24005-25533 GCF_018294505.1 Triticum aestivum | reverse complement strand
ATGTTTCTTAAACTTATTTGAACTCCAGACTATTTTTGCGTTCAGTATGCAGCATCAAAGCCATGTCATCAATTGAGAGCACATTCTGACATCATTTGCTGTTTTTCAGTCATTTACCGATTTGTTTAGAGAGCTAAATGACCGTGAAATTGAAAATCAGTACAAAATGAACTCTGAAAATGTTGGAACTTGGCATGGTATCATCATTTCACCCGCATAGCATGTGCAAAAGAGTAGAGAGGGTCATGGCCAAAACTGGACGCACTTCGTGTACAAACTGGACAATCTCTTCCGGAGTATCAGGGTTTCGGACGAGAACTCATCTGTTACATGGGCACTTCAATGTTTCTTAAACTTATTTGAACTCCAGACTATTTTTTCCTTCGGTATCCATCATTCAAAGCAACGTCATCAATTTCCAGCATGTTCTGGAATCATTTGTTGTTTTTTAGTCATTTAGCTATTTGTTTAGGGAGCGAAATGACCGTGAAGTTGAAAATCACTACAAAATGAACTCTGAAAATGTTGCAACTTGGCATGGTATCATCATTTCACCCGCATAGCATGTGCAAAAGAGTAGAGAGGGTCATGGCCAAAACTGGACGCACTTCGTGTACAAGCTGGACAATCTCTTTCGGATTATCAGGGTTTCGGATGAGAACTCATCTGTTACACGGGCACTTCAATGTTTCTTAAACTTATTTGAACTCCAGACTATTTTTGCGTTCAGTATGCAGCATTCAAAGCCATGTCATCAATTTAGAGCACATTCTGACATCATTTGCTGTTTTTCAGTCATTTACCGATTGGTTTAGAGCGCTAAATGACCATGAAATTGAAAATCAGTACAAAATGAACTCTGAAAATGTTGGAACTTGGCATGGTATCATCATTTCACCCGCATAGCATGTGCAAAAGAGTAGAGAGGGTCATGGCCAAAACTGGACGCACTTCGTGTACAAACTGGACAATCTCTTTCGGAGTATCAGGGTTTCGGACGAGAACTCATCTGTTACATGGGCACTTCAATGTTTCTTAAACTTATTTGAACTCCAGACTATTTTTTCGTTCAGTATGCATCATTCAAAGCAACGTCATCAATTTCCAGCATGTTCTGGCATCATTTGATGTTTTTCAGTCATTTAGCGATTTGTTTAGGGAGCTAAATGACCGTGAAATTGAAAATCACTACAAAATGAACTCTGAAAATGTTGGAACTTGGCATGGTATCATCATTTCACCCGCATAGCATGTGCAAAAGAGTAGAGAGGGTCATGGCCAAAACTGGACGCACTTCGTGTACAAACTGGGCAATCTCTTTCAGGGTATCAAGGTTTCGGACGAGAACCCATATGTTACACGGGCACTTCAATGTTTCTTAAACTTATTTGAACTCCAGACTATTTTTGCGTTTAGTATGCAGCATTCAAAGCCACGTCATCAATTTACAGCACGTTCTGACATCATTTGCTGTTTTTCAGTCATTTACCGATTTGTTTAGAGAGCTAAATGACCGTGAAGTTGGAAA
>NW_025228141.1:22592-23463 GCF_018294505.1 Triticum aestivum | reverse complement strand
GTTTAGAGCGCTAAATGACCATGAAATTGAAAATCAGTACAAAATGAACTCTGAAAATGTTGGAACTTGGCATGGTATCATCATTTCACCCGCATAGCATGTGCAAAAGAGTAGAGAGGGTCATGGCCAAAACTGGACGCACTTCGTGTACAAACTGGACAATCTCTTTCGGAGTATCAGGGTTTCGGACGAGAACTCATCTGTTACATGGGCACTTCAATGTTTCTTAAACTTATTTGAACTCCAGACTATTTTTTCGTTCAGTATGCATCATTCAAAGCAACGTCATCAATTTCCAGCATGTTCTGGCATCATTTGATGTTTTTCAGTCATTTAGCGATTTGTTTAGGGAGCTAAATGACCGTGAAATTGAAAATCACTACAAAATGAACTCTGAAAATGTTGGAACTTGGCATGGTATCATCATTTCACCCGCATAGCATGTGCAAAAGAGTAGAGAGGGTCATGGCCAAAACTGGACACACTTCGTGTACAAACTGGGCAATCTCTTTCAGAGTATCAAGGTTTCGGACGAGAACCCATATCTTACACGGGCACTTCAATGTTTCTTAAACTTATTTGAACTCCAGACTATTTTTGCGTTTAGTATGCAGCATTCAAAGCCACGTCATCAATTTACAGCACGTTCTGACATCATTTGCTGTTTTTCAGTCATTTACCGATTTGTTTAGAGAGCTAAATGACCGTGAAGTTGGAAATCACTACAAAATGAACTCTGAAAATGTTCGAACTTGGCATGGTATCATAATTTCCCCCACATAGCATGTGCAAAAGAGTAGAGAAGGTCACACGAAAACTGGACGCACTTCGTGTACAAACTGGACAATCTCTTTCGGAGTATCAGGGTTTC
>NW_025228141.1:20593-21177 GCF_018294505.1 Triticum aestivum | reverse complement strand
TTCACCCGCATAGCATGTGCAAAAGAATAGAGAGGGTCACGGCGAAAACTGGACGCACTTCGTGTACAAACTGGACAATCTCTTTCGGAGTATCAGGGTTTCGGACGAGAACACATCTGTTACACGGGCACTTCAATGTTTCTTAAACTTATTTCAACTCCAGACTATTTTTGCGTTCAGTATGCAGCATTCAAAGCGACGTCATCAATTTCCAGCACGTTCTGACATCATTTGCAGTTTTTCAGTCATTTACCGATTTGTTTAGAGAGCTAAATGACCGTGAAATTGAAAATCACTACAAAATGAACTCTGAAAATGTTGGAACTTGGCATGGTATCATCATTTCACCCGCATAGCATGTGCAAAAGAGTAGAGAGGATCATGGCAAAACTGGACGCACTTCATGTACAAACTGGACAATCTCTTTCGAAGTATCAGGGTTTCGGACGAGAACTCATCTGTTACACGGGCACTTCAATGTTTCTTAAACTTATTTGAACTCCAGACTATTTTTGCGTTCAGTATGCATCATTCAAAGCAACGTCATCAATTTCCAGCATGTTCTGGCATCATTTGATGTTTTT
>NW_025228141.1:19525-20378 GCF_018294505.1 Triticum aestivum | reverse complement strand
CAAAAACTGGACGCACTTCGTGTACAAACTGGACAATCTCTTTCGGAGTATCAGGGTTTCGGACGAGAACTCATCTGTTACACGGGCACTTCAATGTTTCTTAAACTTATTTGAACTCCAGACTATTTTTGCGTTCAGTATGCAGCATTCAAAGCGACGTCATACATTTCCAGCACGTTCTGACATCATTTGCTGTTTTTCAGTCATTTACCAATTTGTTTAGGGAGCTAAATGACCGTGAAATTGAAAATCACTACAAAATGAACTCTGAAAATGTTGGAACTTGGCATGGTATCATCATTTCACCTGCATAGCATGTGCAAAAGAGTAGAGAGGGTCACAGCGAAAACTGGACGCACTTTGTGTACAAACTTGACAATCTCTTTCGGAGTGTCAGGGTTTCGGACGAGAACTCATCTGTTACACGGGCACTTCAATGTTTCTGAAACTTATTTCAACTCCAGACTATTTTTGCATTCAGTATGCAGCATTCAAAGAGACGTCATCAATTTCCAGCACGTTCTGACATCATTTGCTGTTTTTCAGTCATTTACCGATTTGTTTAGAGAGCTAAATGACCATGAAATTGAAAATAACTACAAAATTAACTCTGAAAATGTTGGAACTTGGCATGGTATCATCATTTCACCCGCATAGCATGTGCAAAAGAGTAGAGACGGTCACAGCGAAAACTGGACGCACATTGTGTACAAACTGGACAATCTCTTTCGGAGTATCAGGGTTTCGGGCGAGAACTCATCTGTTACACGAACACTTAAATGTTTCTTAAACTTATTTGAACTCCAGACTATTTTTCTGTTCAGTACGCAGCATTCAAAGCAACGTCATCAAT
>NW_025228141.1:18923-19515 GCF_018294505.1 Triticum aestivum | reverse complement strand
TTATTTGAACTCCAGACTATTTTTGCGTTCAGTATGCAGCATTCAAAGCCATGTCATCAATTTAGAGCACATTCTGACATCATTTGCTGTTTTTCAGTCATTTACCGATTTGTTTAGAGCGCTAAATGACCATGAAATTGAAAATCAGTACAAAATGAACTCTGAAAATGTTGGAACTTGGCATGGTATCATCATTTCACCCGCATAGCATGTGCAAAAGAGTAGAGAGGGTCATGGCCAAAACTGGACGCACTTCGTGTACAAACTGGACAATCTCTTTCGGAGTATCAGGGTTTCGGACGAGAACTCATCTGTTACATGGGCACTTCAATGTTTCTTAAACTTATTTGAACTCCAGACTATTTTTTCGTTCAGTATGCATCATTCAAAGCAACGTCATCAATTTCCAGCATGTTCTGGCATCATTTGATGTTTTTCAGTCATTTAGCGATTTGTTTAGGGAGCTAAATGACCGTGAAATTGAAAATCACTACAAAATGAACTCTGAAAATGTTGGAACTTGGCATGGTATCATCATTTCACCCGCATAGCATGTGCAAAAGAGTAGAGAGGGTCATGGCCAAAACTGGAC
>NW_025228141.1:18288-18913 GCF_018294505.1 Triticum aestivum | reverse complement strand
AGAGACGGTCACAGCGAAAACTGGACGCACATTGTGTACAAACTGGACAATCTCTTTCGGAGTATCAGGGTTTCGGGCGAGAACTCATCTGTTACACGAACACTTAAATGTTTCTTAAACTTATTTGAACTCCAGACTATTTTTCTGTTCAGTACGCAGCATTCAAAGCAACGTCATCAATTTCTAGCATGTTCTGACATCATTTGCTGTTTTTCAGTCATTTACCGATTTGTTTAGGGAGCTAAATGACCGTGAAATTGAAAATCACTACAAAATGAACTCTGAAAATGTTGCAACTTGGCATGGTATCATCATTTCACCCGCATAGAATGTGCAAAAGAATAGAGAGGGTCACGGCGAAAACTGGACGCACTTCGCCTACAAGCTGGACAATCTCTTTCGGATTCTCAGGGTTTCGGACGGGAACTCATCTGTTACACGGGCACTTCAATGTTTCCTAAACTTATTTGAACTCCAGACTATTTATTCGTTCAGTATGCATCATTCAAAGCAACGTCATCAATTTCCAGCATGTTCTGGCATCATTTGATGTTTTTCAGTCATTTAGCGATTAGTTTAGGGAGCTAAATGACCGTGAAATTGAAAATCAATACAAAATGAACTC
>NW_025228141.1:14019-15074 GCF_018294505.1 Triticum aestivum | reverse complement strand
CGTCATCAATTTCCAGCATGTTCTGGCATCATTTGATGTTTTTCAGTCATTTAGCGATTTGTTTAGGGAGCTAAATGACCGTGAAATTGAAATCAATACAAAATGAACTCTGAAAATGTTGGAACTTGGCATGGTATCATCATTTCACCCGCATAGCATGTGCAAAAGAGTAGAGAGGGTCATGGCCAAAACTGGACGCACTTCGTGTACAAACTGGACAATCTCTTTCGGAGTATCAGGGTTTCGGACGAGAACCCATCTGTTACACGGGCACTTCAATGTTTCTTAACCTTATTTGAACTCCAGACTATTTTTGCGTTCAGTATGCAGCATTCAAAGCCACGTCATAATTTTACAGCACGTTCTGACATCATTTGCTGTTTTTCAGTCATTTACCGATTTGTTTAGAGAGCTAAATGACCGTGAAGTTGAAAATCACTACAAAATGAACTCTGAAAATGTTGGAACTTGGCATGGTATCATCATTTCCCCCTTATAGCCTGTGCAAAAGAGTAGAGACGGTCACGCGAAAACTGGACGCACTTCGTCTACAAACTGGACAATCTCTTGCGGAGTATCAGGGTTTCGGACGAGAACCCATCTGTTACACGGGCACTTCAATGTTTTTTAAACTTATTTCAACTCCAAACTATTTTTGCGTTCAGTATGCAGCATTCAAAGCGACGTCATCAATTTCCAGCATGTTCTGACATCATTTGTTGTTTTTCAGTCATTTACCGATTTGTTTAGATAGCTAAATGACCGTGAAATTCAAAATCACTACAAAATGAACTCTGAAAATGTTGGAACTTGGCATGGTATCATCATTTCACCCGCATAGCATGTGCAAAAGAGTAGAGAGGGTCACAGCGAAAACTGGATGCACTTCGTGTACAAACTAGACAATCTCTTTCGGAGTATCAGGGTTTCGGACGAGAACTCATCTGTTACACGGGCACTTCAATGTTTCTTAAAATTATTTGAACTCCATACTATCTTTGCGTTAAGTATGCAGCATTCAAAGCGACGTCATACATTTCCAGCACGTTCTGACA
>NW_025228141.1:10831-12450 GCF_018294505.1 Triticum aestivum | reverse complement strand
GGTATCATCATTTCACCTGCATAGCATGTGCAAAAGAGTAGAGAGGGTCACAGCGAAAACTGGACGCACTTTGTGTACAAACTTGACAATCTCTTTCGGAGTGTCAGGGTTTCGGACGAGAACTCATCTGTTACATGGGCACTTCAATGCTTTTTAAACTTATTTGAACTCCAGACTATTTTTGCGTCCAGTATGCAGCATTCAAAGCGACGTCATCAATTTCCAGCATGTTCTGACATCATTTGCTGTTTTTCAGTCATTTACCGATTTGTTTAGAGAGCTAAATGACCGTGAAATTGAAAATCACCACAAAATTAACCCTGAAAATGTTGGAACTTGGCATGGTATCATCATTTCACCCGCATAGCATTTGCAAAAGAGTAGAGAGGGTCACAACGAAAACTGGACGCACTTTGTGTACAAACTGGACAATCTCTTTCGGAGTATCAGGGTTTTGGACGAGAACTCATCTGTTACACAGGCACTTCAATGTTTTTTAAACTTATTTGCACTCCAGACTATTTTTGCGTTTAGTATGCAGCATTCAAACCGACGTCATCAATTTCCAGCACGTTCTGACATCATTTGCTGTTTTTCAGTCATTTACCGATTTGTTTAGAGAGCTAAATGACCGTGAAATTGAAAATCACTACAAAATGAACTCTGAAAATGTTGGAACTTGGCATGGTATCATCATTTGAACCCGCATAGCATGTGTAAAAGAATAGAGAGGGTCACGGCGAAAACTGGACGCACTTCGTGTACAAACTTGACAATCTCTTTCGGAGTATCAGGCCTTCGGACGAGAACTCATCTGTCACACGGGCACTTCAATGTTTCTTAAACTTATTTCAACTCCAGACTATTTTTGCATTCAGTATGCAGCATTCAAAGAGACGTCATCAATTTCCAGCATGTTCTGAGATCATTTGCTGTTTTTCAGTCATTTACCGATTTGTTTAGAGAGCTAAATGACCGTGAAATTGAAAATCACTACAAAATGAACTCTGAAAATTTAGGAACTTCGCATGGTATCATCATTTCACCCGCATAGCATGTGCAAAATAGTAGAGAGGGTCACAGCGAAAACTGGACGCACTTTGTGTACAAACTGGACAATCTCTTTCGGAGTATCAGGGTTTCGGGCGAGAACTCATCTGTTACACGAACACTTCAATGTTTCTTAAACTTATTTGAACTCCAGACTATTTTTCTGTTCAGTACGCAGCATTCAAAGCAACGTCATCAATTTCTAGCATGTTCTGACATCATTTGCAGTTTTTCAGTCATTTACCGATTTGTTTATGGAGCTAAATGGCCGTGAAATTGAAAATCACTACAAAATGAACTCTGAAAATGTTGCAACTTGGCATGGTATCATCATTTCACCCGCATAGCATGTGCAAAAGAGTAGAGAGGGTCACAGCGAAAACTGGACGCACTTCGTGTACAAACTGGACAATCTCTTTCGGAGTATCAGGGTTTCGGATGAGAACTCATCTCTTACACGGGCACTTCAATGTTTCTTAAACTTATTTTAACTCCAGACTATTTTTGCGTTCAGTATGCAGCATTCAAAGCGACGTCATACATTTCCAGCACGTTCTGACATCATTTGC
>NW_025228141.1:10364-10821 GCF_018294505.1 Triticum aestivum | reverse complement strand
GACATGATCAATTTCCAGCACGTTCTGACATCATTTGCTGTTTTTCAGTCATTTACCGATTTGTTTAGAGAGCTAAATGACCGTGAAATTAAAAATCACTACAAAATGAACTCGGAAAATGTTGGAACTTGGCATGGTATCATCATTTGAACCCGCATAGCATGTGTAAAAGGATAGAGAGGGTCACGGCGAAAACTGGACGCACTTCGTGTACAAACTTGACAATCTCTTTCGGAGTATCAGGCCTTCGGACGAGAACTCATCTATCACACGGGCACTTCAATGTTTCTTAAACTTATTTCAACTCATGACTATTTTTGCATTCAGTATGCAGCATTCAAAGAGACGTCATCAATTTCCAGCACGTTCTGAGATCATTTGCTGTTTTTCAGTCATTTACCGATTTGTTTAGAGAGCTAAATGACCGTGAAATTGAAAATCACTACAAAATGAACTC
>NW_025228141.1:9770-10354 GCF_018294505.1 Triticum aestivum | reverse complement strand
TTTCGGAGTATCAGGGTTTCGGATGAGAACTCATCTCTTACACGGGCACTTCAATGTTTCTTAAACTTATTTTAACTCCAGACTATTTTTGCGTTCAGTATGCAGCATTCAAAGCGACGTCATACATTTCCAGCACGTTCTGACATCATTTGCTGTTTTTCAGTCATTTACTGATTTGTTTAGGGAGCTAAATGACCGTGAAATTGAAAATCACTACAAAATGAACTCTGAAAATGTTGGAACTTGGCATGGTATCATCATTTCACCTGCATAGCATGTGCAAAAGAGTAGAGACGGTCACAGCAAAAACTGGACGCACTTTGTGTACAAACTTGACAATCTCTTTCGGCGTGTCAGGGTTTCGGACGAGAACTCATCTGTTACACGGGCACTTCAATGTTTTTTAAACTTATTTGAACTCCAGACTATTTTTGCGTTCAGTATGCAGCATTCAAAGCGACGTCATCAATTTCCAGCATGCTCTGACATCATTTGCTGTTTTTCAGTCATTTACCGATTTGTTTAGAGAGCTAAATGACCGTGAAATTGAAAATCACTACAAAATTAACCCTGAAAATGTTGGA
>NW_025228141.1:6207-7757 GCF_018294505.1 Triticum aestivum | reverse complement strand
GACATGATCAATTTCCAGCACGTTCTGACATCATTTGCTGTTTTTCAGTCATTTACCGATTTGTTTAGAGAGCTAAATGACCGTGAAATTAAAAATCACTACAAAATGAACTCGGAAAATGTTGGAACTTGGCATGGTATCATCATTTGAACCCGCATAGCATGTGTAAAAGGATAGAGAGGGTCACGGCGAAAACTGGACGCACTTCGTGTACAAACTTGACAATCTCTTTCGGAGTATCAGGCCTTCGGACGAGAACTCATCTATCACACGGGCACTTCAATGTTTCTTAAACTTATTTCAACTCATGACTATTTTTGCATTCAGTATGCAGCATTCAAAGAGACGTCATCAATTTCCAGCACGTTCTGAGATCATTTGCTGTTTTTCAGTCATTTACCGATTTGTTTAGAGAGCTAAATGACCGTGAAATTGAAAATCACTACAAAATGAACTCTGAAAATTTAGGAACTTCGCATGGTATCATCATTTCACCCGCATAGCATGTGCAAAATAGTAGAGAGGGTCACAGCGAAAACTGGACGCACTTTGTGTACAAACTGGACAATCTCTTTCGGAGTATCAGGGTTTCGGGCGAGAACTCATCTGTTACACGAACACTTCAATGTTTCTTAAACTTATTTGAACTCCAGACTATTTTTCTGTTCAGTACGCAGCATTCAAAGCAACGTCATCAATTTCTAGAATGTTCTGACATCATTTGCAGTTTTTCAGTCATTTACCGATTTGTTTAGGGAGCTAAATGACCGTGAAATTGAAAATCACTACAAAAGGAACTCTGAAAATGTTGCAACTTGGCATGGTATCATCATTTCACCCGCATAGCATGTGCAAAAGAGTAGAGAGGGTCACAGCGAAAACTGGACGCACTTCGTGTACAAACTGAACAATCTCTTTCGGAGTATCTGGGTTTCGGATGAGAACTCATCTGTTACACGGGCACTTCAATGTTTCTTAAACTTATTTTAACTCCAGACTATTTTTGCGTTCAGTATGCAGCATTCAAAGCGACGTCATACATTTCCAGGACGTTCTGACATCATTTGCTGTTTTTCAGTCATTTACTGATTTGTTTAGGGAGCTAAATGACCGTGAAATTGAAAATCACTACAAAATGAACTCTGAAAATGTTGGAACTTGGCATGGAATAATCATTTCACCTGCATAGCATGTGCAAAAGAGTAGAGAGGGTCACAGCAAAAACTGGACGCACTTTGTGTACAAACTTGACAATCTCTTTCCGAGTATCAGGGTTTCGGACGAGAACTCATCTGTTACACTGGCACTTCACTTTTTTAAACTTATTACAACTAAAGACTTTTTTTGGGTTCAGTATGCAGCATTCAAAGCAACGTCATCAATTTCCAGCATGTTCTGACATCATTTGCTGTTTTTCAGTCATTTACCGATTTGTTTAGAGAGCTAAATGACCGTGAAATTGAAAATCACTACAAAATTAACTCTGAAAATGTTGGAACTTGGCATGGTATCATCATTTCACCCGCATAGCATGTGCAAAAGAGTAGAGA
>NW_025228141.1:5568-6067 GCF_018294505.1 Triticum aestivum | reverse complement strand
CGTTTAGTATGCAGCATTCAAAGCGACGTCATCAATTTCCAGCACGTTCTGACATCATTTGCTGTTTTTCAGTCATTTACCGATTTGTTTAGAGAGCTAAATGACCGTGAAATTGAAAATCACTACAAAATGAACTCTGAAAATGTTGGAACTTGGCATGGTATCATCATTTGAACCCGCATAACATGTGTAAAAGAATAGAGAGGGTCACGGCGAAAACTGGACGCACTTCGTGTACAAACTGGACAATCTCTTTCGGAGTATCAGGCCTTCGGACGAGAACTCAACTGTTACACGGGCACTTCAATGTTTCTTAAACTTATTTCAACTCCATACTATTTTTGCATTCAGTATGCAGCATTCAAAGAGACGTCATCAATTTCCAGCACGTTCTGACATCATTTGCTGTTTTTCAGTCATTTACCGATTTGTTTAGAGAGCTAAATGACCGTGAAATTGAAAATCACTACAAAATGAACTCTGAAAATTTTGGAACTTC
>NW_025228141.1:2068-2736 GCF_018294505.1 Triticum aestivum | reverse complement strand
TAAACTTATTTGCACTCCAGACTATTTTTGCGTTCAGTATGCAGCATTCAAAGCGACATCATCAATTTCCAGCACGTTCTGACATCATTTGCTGTTTTTTAGTCATTTACCGATTTGTTTAGAGAGCTAAATGACCGTGAAATTGAAAATCACTACAAAATGAACTCTGAAAATGTTGGAACTTGGCATGGTATCATCATTTGAACCCGCATAGCATGTGTAAAAGAATAGAGAGGGTCACGGCGAAAACTGGACGCACTTCGTGTACAAACTGGACAATCTCTTTCGGAGTATCAGGCCTTCGGACGAGAACTCATCTGTTACACGGGCACTTCAATGTTTCTTAAACTTATTTCAACTCCAGACTATTTTTGCATTCAGTATGCAGCATTCAAAGAGACGTCATCAATTTCCAGCACGTTCTGACATCATTTGCTATTTTTCAGTCATTTACCGATTTGTTTAGAGAGCTAAATGACCGTGAAATTGAAAATCACTAGAAAATGAACTCTGAAAATGTTGGAACTTGGCATGGTATCATCATTTCACCCGCATAGCATGTGAAAAAGAGTAGAGAGGGTCACAGCGAAAACTGGACGCACTTCGTGTACAAACTGGACAATCTCTTTCGGAGTATCAGGGTTTCGGATGAGAACTCATCTGTTACA
>NW_025228141.1:1389-1597 GCF_018294505.1 Triticum aestivum | reverse complement strand
AATGAACTCTGAAAATGTTGGAACTTGGCATGGTATCATCATTTCACCTGCATAGCATGTGCAAAAGAATAGAGAGGGTCACAGCGAAAACTGGACGCACTTTGTGTACAAACTGGACAATCTCTTTCGGAGTATCAGGGTTTTGGACGAGAACTCACCTGTTACACAGGCACTTCAATGTTTTTTAAACTTATTTGCACTCCAGACT
>NW_025228141.1:0-735 GCF_018294505.1 Triticum aestivum | reverse complement strand
TCAATGTTTTTTAAACTTATTTGAACTCCAGACTATTTTTGCGTTCAGTATGCAGCATTCAAAGCGACGTCATCAATTTCCAGCATGCTCTGACATCATTTGCTGTTTTTCAGTCATTTACCGATTTGTTTAGAGAGCTAAATGACCGTGAAATTGAAAATCACTACAAAATTAACCCTGAAAATGTTGGAACTTGGCATGGTATCATCATTTCACCCGCATAGCATGTGCAAAAGAGTAGAGAGGTTCACAGCGAAAACTGGACGCACTTTGTGTACAAACTGGACAATCTCTTTCGGAGTATCAGGGTTTTGGACGAGAACTCATCTGTTACACAGGCACTTCAATGTTTTTTAAACTTATTTGCACTCCAGACTATTTTTGCGTTTAGTATGCAGCATTCAAAGTGACATGATCAATTTCCAGCACGTTCTGACATCATTTGCTGTTTTTCAGTCATTTACCGATTTGTTTAGAGAGCTAAATGACCGTGAAATTAAAAATCACTACAAAATGAACTCGGAAAATGTTGGAACTTGGCATGGTATCATCATTTGAACCCGCATAGCATGTGTAAAAGGATAGAGAGGGTCACGGCGAAAACTGGACGCACTTCGTGTACAAACTTGACAATCTCTTTCGGAGTATCAGGCCTTCGGACGAGAACTCATCTGTCACACGGGCACTTCAATGTTTCTTAAACTTATTTCAACTCATGACTATTTTTGCATTCAG